>NW_020455976.1:2695418-2718720 GCF_003342845.1 Nothoprocta perdicaria
CACAGCACCAGGCCTCGCATGGACGGAGCCACGACGGCCGGTGGCTCCGGCTGCAAGGAGCTGCTGGTGACTTTTGCTGCACAAGCCCCACGGTCGGCCAGGTTGGCAGCACCTGCTCCGCTGCTCGCACGCAGGGTAGAGCCAAGTTGGGCAGTTGTTGGAGCTTGTCCGCTCGCTGCTCCTGCGGAGCTAAAAGCACCAACACAAAATACTGCAGGTCCTACAGCAAGGTCACTACTGAGACAGAAAACTTGAGAGCCTACCAGCTAGACCACCAGGTTTAGAGGCTAAATGGGCCACCATCGGGCCATGCACCCAGAGGAACCAACAGGGTCCATACAAGCAGTGGCCGCTGCGCGCGGGCGGCGGGGGAACGGGCGGCCCCGCGGCGCCGCAGAACCACCTCACAAGCACCCGGCGCCAGCCCCGACACCCAGCCCCAAAGAGGCAGCTCCCCGAGGCCGTCACAGCTCCCTGTGACACGCAGGGCGCCCGGGCAGGCGCCACAGCCGCAGCCTCCACACRCAGTGAGAGAGGGCGCTGCAAAATTCGAGGCCGTTTTGGGAGCAAGAAAAAAGAGGTGTTTATACAGAAGAGCATGTTACGGAAGAGGGATCAATAAGCGTTGTGCTGATGAGCTCCAGTCGGAATGAGAAAAGCTGAGTTACAGATTGCAATTACTGTTTTTATGRCTCTGTTTTCGTTTAATGTGCTCTTCAGTGCGCAGTTACTCCATTACAGCACTATAAACAATCAGGATGACCCCAGCAATAACAAATGAAGCTCTTGATGTTTTATCATCAGGCTGGATGTAACTTACAGCACTTTGCCCTCTCTAATAAAATTCCTGATATTCCTTATTTCATAATGTTCTAATTGGCTGCTAGTGAGATCCTCTTTCTGTGGCACTTTGAAGAAAATCTGCTTGGATCAGCAGAGCGCCTCTGGCAGATAATTTGTTGCTGACTGATGCACAGGGAATGCCCGGACCGAGAGCCATGCACCGGCCTTTCAAATCTGTGACATTTCGGCAGCTTGTCCCTGTGGCCGGGATGTCTCCGTGGGGTCCGGTGCTCTGCACAGGCCAGGACCCGGCTTCGCCTCCRAGGAGGCGATCCGGAAAGGATCCTGCCCCTAACACGGAGAGGCCACGGCTCCCATGGGTACCCACGTGCAGTGTCTGCTCCCTCTGCTCCGGCTCTGCGGCTGGCAGTTGAAGCCAAGGGAGCAGCTTCTGCACCAGAGGACGGCCACATTCGTCCCACTCACGCCAACGGGGAAAGGGTTTCTCAGCAGAGCAGTCAGGCGGACTGACAAGATCCACAGACAGCCCAAAGCGGCAGGGAGCAGCTGGAGGGGAAGGTGGGCAAGGGGCAAAGAACCATCCTTTACATTGACCAGCAGCAAGCCCTATTGCTGCTTCCCAACCAAGTGGCCACTTGGAGGGTGGGCAGCCTGCACCTGCCTGACACCTCAGATAGCTTTGTACCCACAGGCCTGGTTGCAAATCCCCATCCTCCTAAAAGCCTCCAAAAGCACTTCCCAGCAGGACCAGTTTGGCCCTTTCATCCGTAAATGTCTTTTGCTGCATAACGCAGAGTGGAAATGCCAAGACTTATCYCTGCTATCCCACTAAAACAATGCCCGTTCTCAGCTCCCGTGATGGCAACAGCAGCGCTGCTGATCTCATCTGCCCACTCAGGGCTGGACTCTGCTCCCACCACCAGCAAATCCACCAGCAGTGGGGGGAGACCTTGGAGATGCCAAGGGAAGAGGCCACAGCGAGACACCAGCGTGCCCTGACGGAGAGCCCTGGTCACGAACACAGTTCACATCTGGCTGCAGGAGCCTGTCCCCGAGCAGACCTGGGCTCCGCAGACGAGGACAGTGCAGGGCTGGTTGTCCCCAACCCAAATGCCAGGGGAGACCTGGAACATGTGCCACCCAAGAGCAGGGTACCCAGGTGCAGCGTGCATGAGAGAGCAGCACTTACAACATTACCGTGGTGGTGGTGACAATGGTGTCACAACATTGACCTCACGTGGGGTTCAGGCCTCTCCAGGGTGGAGGACAAGACACAATTGCACTTGACAAGTAATTTACTGCCCTGCTCTCATCCCCAGTGAGTTAATTCAACACTCACAGTGCTATTTGCTGAAACGCTGGCACCCATGTGTGTTCTGCCGCCCCAGCTCGACCCTTGCTCATCAGCAGATGTGACTTGCTTGCAGAAATAAATGATGCAGCTACACCCTGAATTAATTTATCCCCTATTTACAGATCCCAGCCCCCAACCAGCACAGGGATGGCATSTGACTTGTTGCACTCGTTTTTCTGTGTCTGAGGCGATCGTGGGATGCAACCCAACCTGCAGCTCCAAAATCTGACGGCACGTCCAAATTCACTGCTTTATTACTCATCCTGGAAATAGCCTGGCTCCCAATTCTGGCATATGCTGAACTAGCATTGCTGAACTTTCCAAGGATTTGAATCTCTGGGAATCCCTTATTGCCTGCAGTGCCTTAGAGCATGTGCTAGGGAGTGTTTCAAAAGCCCAATACGAAATAATCCAAGGGCTCTCGAAACCGCTGAGCCATTTCCCGCACCATGTGGGGAAGGGTGGGCTCTTTTTAAAAGAAACATGAAATTGTAGCAGTGAAATTAATTATTTGTACTCCTGCCTTGCCCCTGGGCAGCCCCCCGGGTTTCCCCGTGAGTCCTATCGTGTGTCACTGTCAACATCAGGCATCGCAGCCCAGATTAAGTCATCAGAAGCCAGCCCGGCTCCCCCACTGCCACTGGAGAGCAAAGCAAAGCTCACGCGGGTGCAGGGAGCCCCGAAGGGCAGCTCTGCTGCGGACACGGTGGGGCAAGTGGGGTTGCAGGACCCCAGCTGCCTCGGACACACACGGTGCTGTGACTGAGCGGGGCGAGACTCACTGTTTGCTTGGTTTTCTCTTGGAAGAATCACGTGGACTTGACCAAACTAGATCCACTACGTTCCGTCCTACCACGCATCAGGTAGCAAAACCCAGGTCCAGCCAGTCCCCCAAGGCTAGGGGCAAGTCCAAGCTTCCACCAAAACTCTGGAGATGACAGGCAACATGATCACCTGGGACAAGGCAAGGGGCATCCAAGGGGATCCTCAACAAGCAGGTAGCACCCCCAACACTTGTCATGTGTCCTCAGCCAAGAGCCGGGTCCAGGCTCATCCAGGGTTTGGGGAATGGGTACCCCCACATCGGTCTTTGATGTGAAGTGCTCCACTCCAGACACACCATTGCAAACATCCCTCATACTCAGGGAGTCACAACACAAACTACTGCTTGCACTGCAAGATGCAGCCCAGCAGATCCGCATCCGAGGCCAGGCACAGGTCAGAGAGCAAACAGGCAGAATCCTCCRCTCCTCAATCTTAAAGCAGCTGCTTTACAACCCCACGCTGTTTTCCCAACAAATGCTAGGAAGCTGCCCCCGTTGCAGTTGCCTGAAGCCAGGCAGAGACCAGGAGCAGGTCTGCCAGACACAGGGAGCTATTAGCCAAGCACTAAGCAYGGGCAGTTGCAAGCAGCTGGAGCAGGGCTGGTGGGGCTGTTACGTGACGTTAATTCATGCTTTCGGTGCCTGCCTACCCATGTGCTGTGGGCAAYGCAGCAGTTGCCTTGGGCAAGAACTACTGCACGTGAAGTCTGAAGCACTAAGTGCCAGGGTTTCCCAAAACGCCCCGGCCTTCTTCTGTTTGCTTTTCCAGCTCCCTTTGCAGGCTTCAAACTCAGAATTGTAAATCCACGTTGCAATTCAGGATCCAAAGCTTGTGTTCCTTTCCTCACCTAGGAGATGCTCTGGCAGCATCAGGAGCCCAGAAAAAATAAGAACGGGGGAAAAAAAGTAAAAAACATCCAGGAGACTAAAAGCACCTGATAGCAGCCTGAGTGCACACAGCCTTATTCCCATTTCACAGCAGGGAAACTGAGGCATGGAAACCGAGGCACGGAAGGATGCAGGGAGTTGCTCATGGAGATGGTATTGAAGATGTCCTGGCTGAAGATGTCACCCTGTGTGCTGAGCCCTGCAGAGGCCAGTGCAGGGAACTGACACTGCTCACACTGCAGGGGCCCAGATCCCTGGGAGGGAGAAGGGTTAAAGGAGGGAATTTAGTTACTTTCTGTCATATTTTCTCGTGGGGGGAGAAGYGTTGTGCGAGCGGCAGTTTTCCACTGGCGCTCGGCCCCCTTGCACTTATCAATGGGACCTTTCAGGACTCACTCCCTGATTGAGACATCATTTCCTGTCCAACACACTAACCCCATTGATAACTCCAAGCTTGATGGGAACTTTTCAAACCTACCAGGAAGGGCCAGGAGACCCAGAAGAACATATACATGAAAACACTACTGGGGCAAAGAGAAAGAGAAGACGGAGAAGGAGAGAGTCCTGGCCACAATCTGCAGTCCACAACAAATCTGTGGCATTGCAGAGCTGGGCACCTTTAGCAGCTACCTGTGGCACGGAGCAGCTGCCGCACGTAACATGAACTGCTCATATTGGTGGCACTGGCAGACCTGGAGCCTCAGGCCAGTAAGGAATGGAGAGGGGCACGAGAGGCAGCTGCAGAACATCTCCCTTTTGTCTTCAAGCCATACGGCAAACAAGAAACTCGGGATCTCCAGGAAACGGTCCAATTTTCCTCTAAAAAGCTAGACGGTCATAGTGACTTCACATGTCCAAGTCCTATGAAGTTATGTAAAAGGATGAAAACAGGAGTCTTCAAGGTACCTCGGACCATGCCGGGAGGAAGCAGTTTCTTCCTGATTTATCACAGCTTGTCCTGGGTACCTGCTGTGAGGACTCGCTCGCTGTCCTGGCCTCAGGTTTTCAACCACAAGCTGCAGCCCCCAAATGACATTTGCCCCAAAGCTCACGAGTCCGTCACACCAGGGCTTTTGGTTTTGCCTGCCAGCAAACAGAAATGTTATAACCCTAAACACCTGCAGTCTGGCTGCCTAAAAGGCACTGGGATGCACAGCTATCCCTGGAGCTGGGTTACAACTGCACAGAGCAGCAGCCAGGGAGCTCTCCCTAGCCACGTGCAGCACACACTCCCAGTGCTGCTCAAATACTTAAAATTAGCTGCTATTCCCAAAAATGCCAGCTTTAAAGGTCTTTACAGTGCAGTAAAGACACCAAGGTGTGCATACCACCCACTTATCTTTTACCCTGAAACGACCGAGTCAGAAAAATTCCAGTATTATGCTATGTAATAAACCAAACAAGCCCAAAACCTTACTGAAATGCACCATTACACGAGAGAGAAGGATCGTGAAAAATAATGTCTTATGGCACAGAAGACTTACCTGCAGGTCAAAGAACTTGCTGTACCTTCTGTAGATGATCTGGGAAGTCAAGTCAGACCATGTCACGTTTATGATATAGACCTGTCCAGGGAAAAGAGAGAACAAGTCAGCACGGGCCCTGAAACACCTAAGGCGTAACAGGCAGAACGGGTAAATTTGGGGTCTCCCTGACCGCTTTACTCTCAATGGGGAATAAAGCCCTGGAGGGGGGAATAACGCAGKGCTTCCCTGCTGTGCCTGTCAGCTGGGCTCTCAGGACAGGCTGCTCTCCCAGCGCTTCCCATCAGCAGCTCCCATTGATCTTGCTTGTGCCAGGAGGGAAGCTTTAACTGAGGAAGAGCCCGTTCCTGGTCCCTGGCAGCACCCCAAGCTGCTGCCCTCCTGCCCCTTCTCCAGCCTCCCTGCAGAGGAGCCCCCAGCCCTGCCCAGCGGGCAGGCGGCTCCCATCCAACAACCAGGACACTCCAGGGAAACTGAGCTCCGGGCTGGGGCAGCGCGACGGGGCAGCGCAGCCAGGAACSGCAGTTGCTTTGTGTGCAGTTACCCTGTGCACGCCGGTACCTGCAACTCGACCCACGGCCCCTGCCTGCCGCACGGAGACATCCCGGCCCTCCACACCTCCAGCACCCGCGGTGGCACCGCGGGGACACCAAGCTGGTCAGCAGGTGACACCAAGCTGGTCAGCAGGCGACCCTGCTCGCCTGGGTGGTGTGAGCAGCACCACAAGGCAGCAGCAGCCCTGTCCAGCCCTCGGCTGTGCCCACAAATACCCTCCTGCAAAAACACTGCTTTGCCAGGATTGAGACGCACACACACGTGTATGTGCACACACACATTTCCTGTGTGTGGAGGAAGAATAAAATGGGTCAAATTCTGCTCTCCTATGCACAGGTCTCCAAGTTAAAGGACACTGGTCCTGCTCACTGGACCACAGATGAACAGGACTTCAGCAAGCAGAGGATGGGGCCGTTGAGGGCAACCAGCGCGGCTGCCGGAGCGGTCCCAGCGCAGCGGGAAGCCCGGCCAGGCCACATCCTGGCTCTTTAAAGCAGCTTCCAGGTTTCACACATGGGGTGGGACAGGGCCCAGGCAGAGCTGTGGGGCAGCATCCCCGCTCCTCGGGGCAGGTTCCCCCGCTCTGCTGCGCCGGTGTGTGGAGGAGTATCACCCTGCTCTGCTCCTTCCCCAGCACCATCTTCCAAAGTGACATTGCAGGGCAGCTCCTTTCTGCTCCTAAACTGCCTCCACGGCTCTGGAAGGGGGCAAAGAGCAGGCTGAGAGGTACTTTTCCACAACTATGCTGGGATTTTTTTCCCTTTCTTTCCTCATGGGAGAGAGGCAACATCTGATGCTTGGGAAAAAAGAGGACATCCTGCAGCCTCACTTCCCTCTCAGCAGAGTTTTCACCAGATCACAGAATGGTTGAGGTTGGAAGGGATCTCTAGAGATCATCTAGTCCAACCCACGGCTCCAGCAGGGACACCCAGAGCTCGGGGCACAGGGCGGCATCCAGGGGGTTTGGAAGATCCCCAGAGAAAGAGCCTCCACAGCCTCCCTGGGCAGCCTGTGCCAGGGCTCCGTCACTCTCACAGGAAAGTTGTTCTTCCTCACATGCAGATGGAGCTTCCTGTGTTTCAGCTTGTCCCCATTTTGTTTGTTTGTTTGTTTTGGTTTCTGTTTTGCTGTATCTGAGGAAGGGACAGGCTGAGCACGTGCTGTCAGGAAGGTCGCAGCCTTTTATAGGATGCTGAGGGCTAAGATGCCAACTTCGACTCAGTTCCCACATCAAACCTATCTGTGCTCCCAACAGGTTGGCAAAACAAGGACTGGCTCCTAGAAAACACAGGTCATTCCTTGATGTGTCTCACATTTCTCCTGCAAACTCAAGTCATTTCACCCCTCCGTGCGGGTCCCTGCTCACAGCAGTGACAACAAGGAGCCCGGCTCGCAACGGGCTGATAAGAACAAGCAACACGGAGCTTTTGGGTCCCCTTTAAAGGCTCTGGCTGCGCAGACGGGGTCAGGGCCTGGGAAGGAAGCTGCCTGTGCCAATTTGCAAGGCAGCCGCACTCCACCGAAGAACATTTTTCCATGTGTTTGTTGTGCAAAAAAAAAAAAATGTTTGTTGCTTCACTCCGGGCTAATTCACAACACAAATATTTCTACCAGTTCTCTATCCAACAGCTACTTTCAGGATGGAAAACCCATTTGATTAAAAACAGATCGTGACAGATGGGAGCTGACTGGGATCCAARAGCAACTCCAGATACTGCGCTTGGGGCCTGGGGTTCTCACAAGGGGACGGGATGGGGAAAGGAGGAACAGCTCACAGGCAAGTTAAGTTTATCGGCTCTCTTCAACGATGCCTCTTTTCTCCAAAAGCTAGAAACAACCCACAGAGGCTGCAGCCTTCCAGGGTTTTTGCTCTTCACATCACTTCAGGTTTCCTCACGTGTTTATTCATGAAAACCAGGAATCTCCAAAGCTCCCCAGCAGCCTGCRCAGGGACTAATCCTGCCCGGAGAGCTGCCCCCTTGCAGAGGAGCAGCAGGGGCTGCAGGGCTCCCAGCACATTCACCTCCCAGGGCACCACCGAGCCCAGCAAGCCACAGAATCACAAGCRGGGCGACTGTTTCTATTTTACTTTTTGAACAGGCACGTGCAGCTCTGCGTCTATATTAGCASGCTCAGCAAAGCGCGTTGTACCCTCGGAGCAAGAGGCGGAGGGAGCAGGGAAGGAAACTTCCATTTCAGTCAGGCCAGGATTTTGCTGCACGTTTAAAATCGCCATTAAGCCTTTCCGAGGCTCGGGTCTCTACGTGTTCAGCAAACGTGCATGTGGGCAGCACGCAGCTGCCTTTGCTTCTCTTCTGTTTCATGGATAGATTATAGCAGGCGCAAGAAAAGCCTTTCATCATAACCCAGACTTGTGCTTGGTGAGAAATGCAGGGACTTAAACCTGCCTGGTGGGACGCAGGTGCAAAATCTGAAATGGCTATTGATTTTCAGTGCTTGTTTGCATAAATCCAACCGCCTCTGGAAAGTTACCATCGAAAATAGCGGGGAATAACTGTTTGCCTGAACTCGGGAAAGATCTGTAAAATGCCACATTTTCAAAGCAAGCCCTCAAGGTTTCCAAAGCCTGGAGTATCGCATTTCCCTCCCTTGGAGGGCCCAGTTTGGTGCTTATCTGATTCTGCTGCTCCGGGTGGACCCATAGCCTTTCCAAGAGCAGGGAATGTTACCTGGGGTCACCTCAGCGCCGCCTTGCCCAGGTCTCCAAAGGGGAGGCTGGGAAGCTGGAGCCGCAGCCGGGGGGAGTCGGGATCACCGTGGCCACAGCAGCAGGAAGGCTCGGAGGAGCTGGGACCGTCCTGAGCCCGGTCCCCGCTCACTGCCTCCCTGAATCCAGAGCATCTCGCAGGCCACAGCGGGAGCTCGGCCAGGGATCCCTATGATCCCCCAGAGCCGGGCGGCTGCAAAGGCAGGAGCTACAACAACTACCTACCTAAGGCAAAGGACCCGCTTTAAGCACCTTTAAGCCCTGTTGCTGACCTTACAGGGGTCGATACCTATTTGATATTCAAAGGCCTCACCCTAAAATTCTTCCTTAACACTAAATAATTCCAATTAAGCACAAAATGCAAACAATTTATTGCTCAACTGGATGCTCCAGCTACCAGGAATGTTAATTTTTTAATTTCACAAATCAGGTCATTTTTCAGTCTACATATTTTAAAATAAATGCTGTTTCTTCAAGGAAACAAGAAGCTGGCCTGTACAGGTGGGAGAATAGCAACCAGGAATGGGGCTGGATAAGCAGCTCAATACTGATGCTGCACGAAGGAAGGAGCAGGATGCTGGGGGTGGATTTTATCAGCTACTAATTTTTGTTTAATTCGAGCTCTAGGAAACTTCCATTTTACCCCCCACAGGGCAGAAAATCTATTGCAATCTGAAGTTACTGCTCTCCTTTACTGCTGACACTAATCAACGAGATGATTTCCTGCTACAAAGCCCATTCATTCCCATGTCCCTGGGTGTGACTTCATCACTGAACATCTTATTCTCAGTGGAAAATAGCAACTTCCAGCTGGCACAGAACCCAGCGGGGAGGAATTCAGGTTACTCTCATTTGCCTCAGTTTTCAATCGCCTTTCAGGAGGTGTTTTGCTCTCCAGAGTCAGATGAGCTGGAGCAGAAGGTAAATGCAGCTGAGAGGAGCAGCAGGATGAGACCAAGACAAGAACATCCACAAATCGGCAAAGACAGGATGCCAAAATAGCGACTAGAAACACCCTTGTGTTATAGATAATATAATAGATAATATCCGAGTATTTGGAAAAGGAGCCTGTAGCAATTTTGGCTGGTTCAGTTCAATTGAGAAGTTTACGTTATAAAGGCTCAAACTGCTGCAACAATCCCCAAATTCAACTTGCATCTACGCCTTAAGTTACAAGAGGAAACGCTGCTCCACCTTGCTGCTTGTGTGACCATTTTGGAGCTTCTGGCTAGTGCAAATCAGCCCTGGCCCAGACCTGTTTGGGGTGATCTCCAACCCCCGTGTCTGCAGCAGCGAGGCTGCTCGCCCTTCAGTGTCACCGATCTTCCAGGACCTTCTTCCACCACACCAGACACGGGCAAGTTCCCTTTGCAGACAGGCAGGGTGAGGGTCCCCAGCACCCTCGGGTCCTCTCCTACCCAGAGGCCGGGATGGCAGCAGGGCCAGCGGAGCAGCCCAGGGATGAGCACGGGAGCGCGACAGCTCCCGCAGTGCACGCGGGCCGAGCCGCAGCTCCGCCTGGATCACATCCCAACTTTGGGCACGCTCACCATCGACTCCGGAGGCAGCGAGCGCAGCCTGGGCTCCTTGCCCAGCCCAGCAGCACCCAGGACCCAGTGAGCACTGTGGGCCTTGGACAACTCCCACCAAGGTGAAGTGAGAGCCTCAGAGCCTTCGGAGCATGGAGCGGTCGGGGCGGGYGCTGGCCTTTGCAAGGAGCAGATGTGGTTCCCCAGGTATCCTTAGGCAGCTCGTGTTCCCTTTCCGGGTGGGGAAAGGTAACGGCAAAAGCGGAGGTGACGCCRGCTCCAGCAGAGACGCTGCTCGGCAGGCACCGCTGCAGCTCTGCGGCGCGAGGAAGCGGCTGCGCAGCATCACGCTGCACAAGCCGACTGGCAGCCCAACCAAACACCCCTCAAAAAGACACTGACAGACACGGAAACAAGCAAGGGGACCGGGGGTTTTTCTTTCCTCTACCATTTTCCTTTTGTGGATCTTGCTTCCGCTCGGAACAGCAACAGGATTAACCCCAGGAATGCTGCTCGTCTTCCAGATCATCTTCTCATTAAATCTACTCTGCATACAAGCAAAATAACCTCATTTCTAGCTCTAGATCCAGCAGTACCCAGAGGCAAGCTGGATAMTTTCTCATTTAGAAATCCCCACCTTTACTCGCCCTTCAAATAAACAGCGACACAGATCTTCCTCCTGGTGCAAGGTAACCCCAAACACGTCCTGGTCTCTCCTGAGTTTTGATTCCCAAATGTTAGTGAGGATAAGCACAGCAACACGGGAGAGGAGCTATTGGGTACAACAGCCAGACGGCACCAGGGTTATGCTGGAATGAAGAATCCAGATCATCATATTTACACAGGCAGAAYAGAACAATACTTCTCCTCCCCTCTATTACTCATAGATGGAAGAGAGTTCAAAGTCCACAGTTCAAAATTCTTTTTAGTCTCCACCCCTTAATTTATTCTCATTATTTATTCTTCACCTCTCCATTTTTTGGCTTTTGCCTGTTTGGGTGTTTAATCATTGACTTCATCAGGCCCTCAGAGCACCCTCCTGCTAAGTGGCTATAAGCCACAATGGGAAAACCTCTCTGCTGCATTTCTGTGCTTGTTTGCTTGGCCATCAGTGGTGCAAAAGAAGTAAAAAACAGGAGCTTGCACCCATGATTGGTGACAGCAACTTGTCCAGAGAGCTGCAAAACCTGAGCTGCTCATCAAGGAACCACCTTGGAGCCTCTTGCTGGGCTTGGTCCATTACATTATTTAGTTCCATTCTGATGGTTGTGAGAGCAGAATACGATGTCTTTAATTCTTTAGACATGCAATATTTGTGTTACATTAGCAAGGCTTTGTCTGCTTTTTATTTGATGTCCTGTGTCAAAGACCTGCAAAGTCTGCTATTTTGTCTCCAACACACCCAAGAGCTGAAGCTTCTGGAAAGAGAATAAGAAATATGATCAGTAAAGCCAGGCCCCTTCCCTGGAAACCAGCTGCCAGCTCGGCAATGGAACAGCAGCCTCTCTGCAAGGAAAGAGCCCAGGGAGGCAGGTGACACCCAGGCCCAGCTGGAGCGGCAGACGGCATCTCTGTGCAGACAGATCATTAGAAAATGCTGCATTTCACCCTGCAGAGCACTGGAAYAGCAGGTGGCAAACATTAAACGGATGTAAGGACATGGGCTTCTCCTGGAGCCTCCTTGGGTTTGTACACACCAAGCACGGAAAAACCACCCAACTGTGCCAGGAGGCAAGGAGTTCTCAGCTTACTGTCTCTTAGAGCTGGATGCCATTTAAGTTATAAACTATTTCAACTTGATGCTTGGGTCTTTCTCCTCAACAGGTGGTCAGTGTTTCATGAGGACCCCAAAACATGAGAAGTTCTGGTAAAATAAGAGAAGCTCCTTTAAAAAAAGAAAAATTGAAAATATCAATTCACAGACCAAATGGACTCTCTTGTATTTGAACTGCAAGTCCCTGAAGTCAGCTTACCCGAAAGAGCTTCTCTGAGCACAAATATAGCATCAATTTCATTAAATTGTTTTTAGAAACTCGTTTATAATTGATCTTGTGCTGAAAAGTACTGAGGATCAACCCTGAAGAGCGTGGCTCAGTGTAAAGGTCCCCAGAGCCACTATGGGATTTGAAACAAGCCTGGGTGTACAGCATCAAATAAGATCTTCTGGTCAGGGACCTCCCCACCGTGTTGATCAATGGGTAAATGGCTTTTTTCCCTTTTTAAGGCTGAGGGCAGGGTCACTCCCCTGCACTTACCACTCTGCACAACAGCTCTTAAGAATCCCCCAATCCATCTCTACTCTTTGCAGTGGGAAATCTCTCCCAACCCCCTTGTTTCTGCTGTAAGAAGGAAGGCCTGGCCATGCGGGAGCAGCAGAGCTGCACTGAGCGGCAGCCCGCATGCGGTGCTGGGGCACATAGAGCTCGTGACACGGGAACACAGGGCACAACAGGACCTCGCTGGCCCTGCTTGCATGGTCACCAAGCGGGGTTTTACACCGTGCACGCACCCAGCCTTAGCTGCCCACACAGAAATGCCCGGTGGCCTCAGGCTGAGCCTTGCAGAGAGGCACCGCTGAGGCCCGAGCTTCCCTTCTGCCGATGACTCCGGGAGCTCCTGCTGTCACCACCGCTTGCACGGGTTTATGTGAGCATGCAGATCTTCCAGCTTTGATTTGTAACCTTGCATATGACCCCCAGATGCAGCACTGGAAAAGCAGAGCAAGGGCCTGGGAAAGGGAGCAAAACTCCTCGGGGCCCTTGCAGAACAATGACAAAGCTCTGGGACAGCCTTAGTGCAAATAATGGAAATTCTCCTGGGATTTTGCCATAGAATAGTGGGATTTTTTTTTTTCCTCCTCATTTCAAGAAGARGGAAAAACATGTTAATGTAAATTCAAAGACCCTCATCTTCACACAGCTGGAACGGAGGTTTATGGTATGTTGTGTGATCAACCATGCAGGAAATGGAACTTGGATAGACCTCTCCCACTTTCTGTATCATTTGTGCAACTACTCTTTTTATGCACAACTTGCGGATAGAAGTTGAGAAGGAAACATCAGGCTAACCAGCCAAGCAGCACAGAACTACCAGTGTAATTCATTAGACAGAGCATTTGCATTTTATTTGCAAAACTCAAAAGACAGACGCAGAAGACGAGACTTCTCAAAACACAAACATCATCCCACAAACATTCAGTAGATGCAGATCTTCAACTATTCCATCTGCACGACCATGTGTACATAAGACTGAATGTWCTTTGTTTGCCTACAGGGCAATGCTAATAATGTGATGCCCAGTCTAGGAAAGGAGGGAACAAAGCAACCTCTCCACAAGCCTGGAAAGACGCAACACTGAAGTCACTGGGAAAATTTTCTTTTTCATTTCAATGACCTTAGATTTGAGGCTCAGACAAAATCCAAGATTCTTGTGGCAACAAGAGCAATAGAAGAAAATGACTTTGTGTCCTAATCTTGTAAAGAAGGCCCCGAGGAGGGCCTGAATTTCACTGTGAAATACCAAAGAGGAGGCCAATGTGTGTGGAGCTCTCCTTAGTTCCCCCGGTGATTCTGGYCAGGTCTGGAAAACTGATTCAAGATCCCTGCGAGGGAGGGATCCCTCCCGGTCAGGGCACAGCGCTGATTTAAAGACGAAATTACCTTCTTCCTGCGGAACTTGAGGGTTCTCAGGAAGACGTTCTGCCAAATCCTTGCACCCTAAATCACTTGGCCTTTTGCTAAGTTGAACTATTGTCTCGGCCCTTTCCTTCCCTCCTACTCTTCTCACAGGCATCTTCGTTTTCCCTCCTTTTCCCACGCTTGGCTTCCTGCCTTCCGACTCGCAGAAACGGCCTCTCCCAGCCCAGACACTCAGGGCTAGTGTGGATGGTGCAGACGTATCCCAGCCCCGTGGTGTAGCTTGCAGCCTGGGCCACACACACACACACACACACACACAGAGCTTTCCGCAGGGCTTTTCCCATCGCATCCCTTCGGCGCACGGGCTCCAGGTTCTGCACGCTCTGCATTTGTTTTTCAGTCCAGGGCAATGCTGTGCTTCATGCATCTCGGCTCCAAGCAGCACTTCCCATTTGGACTTGCAAATATAAGTATCCTGCATCTGAAAAAAAGAAAGCTATGATTCCCAGGATTCCCCTCAGGGTCTGCTCTGCCATGACCTTCACGCTGGAAGCATCTGCAACCCTAAACGTGCAGCAGAACCAGGGAGAGGCTCAGGAATTTTGCCTCCCTGGGGCTGGGCTTTCTCAACCCCACAGCCTCTCTCCTGGAASAGACTCCAAGTGCAGCCAGGAGAGTTGCTGGCACTTGGTTATCCTCTTTCTGTCAAGGCTGTCAGGGGTGGCACTGACAGCCTCCACACTCGCTCCTTCTCCTTCAGCTATCACAACCCAGCCACAAACCACACATACACAGGGAGTTACTCATTTCTGGAAGGAAAGTGGGTGGCTGCAAGTCAGCATGTGTCACCTTAGGAGCAAGCCTTTCAGAGCCATGCCCATATTATATGTTCTATTGAAACCAGTAATAAAATATGAATCAGCAAAGTGACTGTACACATGTACATTCCTGCTGAACTCYGGGTTTACAGTGCCTTGGAACAATAAACAAACCTCTTCCTGTGGATCCTCGAGCCTGAATAGGCTCCCACTCCTGGCCACTTGAGTGGAATTATTAATGTTCCACAGAGAGAAACACTATTAAATCTGCTTAAGTGGCCACCCAAAGGCCATCAGAATGACTATTTGTAAGGGCAGCAWCTGTAAGGGCAAGCTTTCAAGAGCTAACACAGCTGCGCTCAACACATACAGCATATGGAGACAGCAGGAACGTGCTGGGCAGGTTTTGGGGTGAAGTGCCCAATTTCATGCATCCCAAAGTTGGGATCCCAAASTGGTCAAAGCTCTTGTCTCGGATCCTTCTCTAGACACATGGCTAGGGTAGAAATCACACTCTGGAATTGCCTCTACCCTAAGGAACAMCCCACAGCCGGAGGGCTGAAGCTGAGGCTGATGAACCACACCCCAAGAAGGGCCTCGTGATGTGGAGCAGCCCAACGCAGCTCCCAGGTCTCCAGATGGAGCAGCCCTGCTCCATGATGGTCCACAGGCTGGGCCGGCTCCCAGGCAGTGCGGCCCGCAGGGCACATGGACCCAGATGGGGCAGCACTGGGCCACAGGGATTGGGCACCTTGAGTGCAGCCCCCGGGCCCAGAGCTGGCCACTTAAACCTCCAAAATGCCAAAGTGCCCCTTAAAAATGAGGGGTTTTGGACAACTTATCATCCTAACTCATTCAGAATATTAAAACTTTTTAACCTAGGTCCCCAGTGTCATTTTAAATTCCARTTTATGAAGTGGTAACGCTGGAGGCACCACTAAAAATCACTGTGAAGCAGATATGCAGAGATGAAGAGAAGCGACATCCTAAGCAGGCTGGGCCTAATCCCAGTGCCCCAAGGGCCTGCCTGGCGGGCACGGACACGGTGAGCTGCGGGACAAACGCGTCTCCTGCCAGGCATTTTATACRTAACAACTTGATCTCAAACTCCTTTCCCTAAGTCTTTGCTCTTACAGAGCACATTTGAAGCATTGAGATAAAAGATGCAGGCGCCCCACTTTTTCTCGACCCATTTCAAGCCGTAAGCTTTGCTGCGCGCTCCCAGGCAGCGATCCCCACTGGCCAACACGTTTCCAGTGGGTAACCGGAGCAGTGCRGACACAGCAGAGCAACGCACAGCATCTACAGCACCCAACTATGCCCTGGTCGCTGGCCGGGAGCAGAGATGCCGGGGTCAGCTCATGTGGGAAGGACAGAGCCCCGAGCTGCCTCATGGCCGCCGCCGGGCGGGGCACCGCCATGAAGGGCCACACGCGGCAGCGGCTCCGCGCTGCTCTCCCCGCTCCAGGACGAAGCCGTCGCGGGCAAGCGGAGCCGCAGTCGTTCACGCTACGTGTGCGGGGCACAAAGCAGCGGGCGCGAGGCCACGAACGCATGAGGTGTGAATTACAGTGTCGTAACTCACGCCCTGAAGGGTCTTATTGCAAAATGGCTCCGGGCAGAGCTGGGATTGTTTTTCAGTGTTGTAATTCCCCTGCCTCCTTCTCTCTCCCCCACAACCATCTTCGGAGTGGAGATACGTCCAAACAGGATCAAATCTCCCCCTCCTCAGCCCTGTGAAACGCGAGTAAAACTTGCAGRGCTTGGCCCACTGTGCCTTTCTTAAGGCTTCAATAACATTAAATGAATACTCCTCAAATACAAACCACTTGCTGCCTTGGAACGATGCTYAGAAAGACATAAAACCGCCTCATACAAAGCCTGGTTCTGTTGCAGCCAAGGGCATCACACGCTCCCAAGAGCGCTCCCCTTTCCCTCGGCCTCTGGAGCGGATGGGCTGCTGGGGAAATCAAGGCACGGGGCAAAGGAAGGAGCCCCCCATTTTCCATGGGACAGTTCTGTAGCCTGCTGACGTTATGTGGCTCTTCATGAGGAGTCTCCRAGAGCGGATGAACCCTTGAGCAGAACAGCAGCAGGTTCAGGCGGGTAAGGCAGAGGGGCTGCCTCCCCAGAGCCAAGAGGCCACGTGCTCCAGGATGGCCTCTGTGGTGAGGAATGAGCCCCTGAATGCCCCCCGGCATGATGGTGGTCCCATTCGTGTCCTTTGGGGCTTTCAGGGTGGCTTCCAAGGCATGAAAWAAGAAATGAAATCCAGGGCAGGAAGCTGCTCCCAAGTCCACCAAATCCCGCTGAATGGGGAAGATGCCTCTCCCGGGAGAGGGCAAACCCAGACGCAGCCACCGCGTCTGCTCTCATTTGAGGGAAGACACAGAGTCAGATGAAACGAAGACAGGAGCTATTCCAGATGAGAAAGCCACACATGCGGGCGCCAGAGACACCATTAGGCTCCCGCAGTCCTTTGTTACCCATCCAAATTGCTCTTGAGGGTAAGAGAAAGAGCCAGCTGGAGCACCGGATGGTAGTTTTAGAGGAGGGTAACCACCAGCTCCGAGACACAGCTGACCACAGGGCAAAACCACGGCTCCCATMAGCATTCTCCAGCAGGGATCAGGAAGTTCTGGGACCACAGGGACCGCCCAGAGCAGCAGAGATGGGAATCCCACCCAGGCCCGCACGGGTGGGATTGCCAATGCACCAGAGAGGAGCTTCCTGCTTCCCAGAGATACCTGTGGGGCCTCTTCCCAGCAACACAGACACAACTAAGTTGTTCCTCATAGCTTGTAAACAGAGAGGCAAATCTCACAAAAAAAGCCTACCACTGGCAGGTCTTCATGCTCAGAGAAAAAAGCTCCCCAACTACCATCCCTTTTCTGAACACTGAGGCGCTTAGTGTTTTGCTGCGGTGCCGTTTCCCTCCTCAGATCTTCCTGGAAGGCTGGGAACAGAAAGAACAGCCTGTGGAGATCACAGCATCAATCCCCTCGAGACTCAAATCAGCGAGGCACAGAAGGTCACACTACACTTCAAGAATGGGAATTAAACACGATCGCTGCAGTGGGATTTAAGTCTACACTGAATTCCTTTGCAGACCTGCAGCCCGTGACCATCAGGGCCGTCATCTTTGTCCTTTTGCTCCAAATAAGTGACACGTTACAGACTCTGGAGCTCTTGATTTGATGACTCTCATAAGCATCCMGCCTCTTGGTGACTATCATCCCTCTACCTGAATTTGGTGATTTCCCCAAAGCAGGCACACACACTTGGTCTACAGCCCTAGCTGTAGCATCGGGCTGTTCTCCCAGGCTCACACAGACCCGCAGCTCAACCCTGCAGCCCATCTCCTCCCCTGTATGATGTTACCCTCGTCTCTCTCCTGCCAACTTTTGTCTGGAAGTGACTGCATCCTCTCCAGGGTGGCTCATTTCTTGCCACAGCTGCAGCAATCCACACACGTTTCCAACCCTAGCTAAGCCTTCGGAGCTTTGGATGTCTCCTTTCCAGCTGCACGGCCTGGGGAGGGCTCTAACACCGCCCTTCCACCGCGGCAAAGTCTGGTCATCATCCAGGCCTTGGAGACGCCATGTGCCTACAGTCTGATGCCCACAAAGGATGTGTCTTGCAGGGCCTGTTCCCAGGTCTGCAAAGCACTGACTGACACTGGGAAATCAGGCAGAACATAGAAGGAGAAACATGGCACCTCTTCTAGCTCACCAGCCCCATTCTGCCCCATGGATTTAAGAAGCGAATCAAGAGAAAACTATTCATACGAGGCTGAAGAAAGAATTTAGAGAAATCTCCTCTACAGGAAAGCAGCCTCCAAAGCACAAATTCCAGCCTGCAGACCTGGCCATGCAGCAAATCCGCAGGCCCTTCTGGAGACACCTGCCAGGCCCATCAGAGACCCTGCTGCCTTCGTGTGACAGGGGAGCCCTCTGTACCTCAAAACCTGACCCCAGTGGACCACGGAGCTGCATGTCCCCCTGGCAGGGTGAATTATCCAAGTATGATTTAGAAGTGAGCTCTGAAGCTAGGGAGCTCAGCCAAGTGCTGCATCTGGCCACAATATTGAGAGTCAATCCCCACAGTTAATAACCTCAGACTCCATCGAGGTGTGACATTAAAAAACAATCCCAATAATATCCCAGACGTGTCACTTTATTTTTTCCCCCTTGAAAGGGCATCTGGCATGCAAGGATTGGGTTTTCCCTCATCCTAGGAAAACCAGCAGCAGCRTTCCAAGGGTCTCTGTTCCATGGTCAGGGAATGGAAGAGATGCAGTCAGTTTGGGCAGGGCTCCTGTTTTTCCAAACAGATGGACTCTTTGCTCTTCTCCCCTTATCCCAAGGAAAACAGAGTTTCTGGAGTCATTCTTCAGCTGGAGAGGGAAGGAAAACCCATTCCCAGTGCTGCTGTTCCAAAATGAGCAGGTGGCAGCGTGCAATGAACCTATAACGCTTTTTAAGAAGGCAGAAGCACCTCTCCTGGGCCACCTACATAAAAATCTCTAGCAACAAATGTCTCGGTCTGGTTTCTTCAGCAATGRCCACAGTCTGAAGGTCTACAAACATTTACATAGGAAACCATTTGCATACATTTCCCCGCTTTTAGGCTTATCCCAATTCTTACAGTTTTGCCAACTGCCAAGAGATCACCTTTTCCCCTCCCAAAAGAAACTGGGAAACAGTCCTGGAGAATTATGCTGACCCCAGCACCGTTGCCCAAGTCCTCACCACAGAAAGGACAGGACTCAGATGAACCCAAACAATGTCTAGACTTTAACTCCTACCTGCAAGTGAGCACAAGGCCACGGGCTGTTGGTGCTGAAGGGGTGGGTTTGCAGATGGAGACCAAGGGGCCCAACCTGAGCTGTGGTTGTGAAGAGAGGCTCGTCCCAAAACGTGGAGTCACAGCTTTAAGGAGCGTTGCAAACTTCCCAGGAGAATTCCATTTGAGGAACAGGTTACAGCACTGAAATGGGGCCACCACTCCAAACGTGTTTGGAAACCCTACTCCCAAAACCACTATAACCATGCTGCAATCTGAAAGCCAAAGGGATGCCAGCTGGAGCTGAAAGGGCAAAAGGAAGTTTTTCCCAGGAGGAAAAAGGTTTTGCCAGAAGGAAAAGCTTGTAGAGAGGTCCAGAAGAGACAGGGAAGAGGAGGTGAAATGCAGAGAAAAACACCCAGGCAAATGTCCTTGCAGGATCACCGGCACTGGCTTGCATGGCAGGACCAGTAAACCTGACAGCATMAGGCACAGGGCAGAGGGGAAAAACGTCTTTGGGGGAAAGATCATTTTCTGAGGAAGTGGAAAAATGTTGCTATAGAAGAAAGTGCATTTTCTTACCAAGTTTATTTTGTGCCTTGGACTGCAAACAGCACTCTCCTACTGACTGCCAACTGGCTACTGTGCTCCCTTCACAATACTTATTTGACTGGCAAGATACTATATCAGACCTACAAAATCATCCTGGACACAGGCCCAATAAAATGAATTCCTTTTCCAGCTAATCATTTTATTTGTCTAATTATTAGCAGCCCTTGGAACCAGTAAGAGGCAGTGGGCAGAAGCCAGCAGGGTTTGGTCCCTGCCCAGCGTCTCTGCTTCATATGTTTCTACACATTAATCCAGGTGATATAATCTGGATTAGGCATCCAGGAGGCTATATTGCTTTCCAGCCCGTACAGGAACAGCAGTGTAAAGGGCAGGTCTAGTTAAACTCAGTTAAGGTCTCAGGAGTCAGAGGACAGCTATGCAGAGAAATTAGGGGTGAGCAGGTTTGCAAAGCAAGTACCCAGGGAATAAAAAAAGCTTTACACGTGATCCTGAAATAAAGTGAGTACAGACAAATAYGGAGAGCTCATCAGAGCTGATGTGGAAAGTCTGCAGCATCCGTGGGGACATCCGTGGGGGGCTGCTTTTCAGATCMCCATCCACTCCTACCTGTCAGCCTCCCCTTTGCAGTATTCCCTGCAAATGTCCCATGTTTCCATGCAGCCCTGGTACAAGGGCCACGGGCAGCAATGGCAAACTTGGAATAACTTGCTCTGCACAAAGACAAGAACATCTCCATTATTTACAGAGTAGAACACAAGCTTTAGAAGAATCCTATGGAAAAGAAAAAGACAATATCCGGAAGAATCAAGCCACTTTATACACATTCATTTCACAGTTGCTAGAATATACGGCAAATCCCTGGAGTTCTGCCAGCCAGTCAGTATTTTTCCAACTGTATTAAAGTACATGATAAAAACAAAAAGCTTAAGGGTCAAATTCAGTGCTTAAGGGTCAAACTCAGTGCTGCAATAAAAGATCAGGCTGGAGCGACCAGGGTGATACCAGGGCTAAACAGGATACTGGGCGCTCATGGGTGCCTAAAACCCACTTAGCTTTGGGCAGGCAGCATTTGTCCTTGAAAYGCACATGTCAAATTCCTCCTGCAGCCCGACCAGCCGGGAAAGGCGGCTGGGTGCCCGGGGCTGCTGCTCATCTCCCCCTCGACGCCCTCTCTGTCCCGGCCATGGTCCCCAGGGGCTCCCGAGCAGCGCGGCCGCSGGCCCAGCACTGGTGCTGGGCTGCACAGGGGGGCTGCTCCCGGGTAAGTGCCAAGCTCTTACTTTATATTGAGCAAATTAAAACCCATCTTTCTTAATCCCTGAGTCAGCTAACTTGGGCAGAGAGATTAACAGAAGTGGCAGACACACGCGCAGAGTGGTTGGATTTGCAAAAAAGCAAAGGGCGCTGATGGATAACGAGACAGYGACAGGGCTAGGACGCTCCTTACAGCCCAGGGTGCTCACTGCGACCCTGCGCACAGTCTGCCAAAACCAGGAAGGGGTTTAGGAGGCTCCCAGCCTCAACGCCTGGAATTGGAAACCGTGAGAGCCGCCCCCTCGCTCTGTGGGACACGGTGCTGGCTGCTCCGTGGTGCCCGGCTGGATAGGGCAGCACAGGAGCCGGGATGCCCGCAGCCTGCAGCCCTGTGAAGCACGGAGCTGCCTCCTGCCACTGCCGCCTCCTCCTGCGCATGAGGGAACCAGGGCATCCTGCGCACATCTCCCCCTGCTAAATCCCCCTGTCCCGTCTCCATGGGGATGTGCAGCTTCCCCAGCGACGAGTCTCCRAGTGTGAATTTTAATGGGCAACATCAGAGAGAAGCTTAAAGTTTGGGTTGTTTATTTTGAACACTGGATGTTCCCTTTGCTTAGTTATTTTGGCCTGTGGTTAAGCTCCCTTTTATGTTACACATAGAGATAATTTCTTCTATTTTTTTTTTTTTTTTTTTTTTTTATGGCAAGGCTGATGAAAACTGGGAGTGATTTCCTTCCAAAATTTTTTTTCAACCAATAAAATGACCTATTTGTTGCATTCACTATTGCCAGTGTTTTTTCTTTCTGCACAAGTTGCATCATTTTATTCCAGAGGCTGGAGACTCAAAATAAATTCTTTTTACCTATATTTGAGCTAAAAAAAAAAAAAAAGAAATCCCTTTTAAAGTATCAACGCTGGTTAAACAACCTACAATGACAGTTCGTTGGTTTGGATCATTTTATCAAATCAGAAGTTGAAATTGTACCTTTTCTAATCACAGACATAGGCTCTAATTGTAGGTGGTAGCTCTCCTGCAGCAGGAATTAAGTACAACTTGGAGATTAAGCATTGCACAGTGGAGATATTCTGCAAAGTAGAGGTTACCACAGCCAACCTGCAGCAACAGGGCTCTAAACCTCTGCCTGCAACAGTCCTGTATGAAGAACAGCCATACAACCCTCAGGGACTATATCTTAACGGCACTTCAGGGGTCACCCAGACCCAAAAAAAAAAAAAAACAAAAAACAAAACAAAACAAAAAAAAAGAAACACAAAACCCAAGCAAACAAACAAAAAATACCTAAATAAATATATACAGAAAGCACTGGGGAGAGAATGATTTGGATCAAGAAGAGCTTATCCCCCTTTGAGGGAGCCTTCTGTCACTCAGCGCTCGCTTTGCTGAGCTCAGACCGTCTTCCACCCACGCTGATGAGAAACCCTCGTAGGGCAGCGGTGTGGCCCCCCATCCCCTGCCCCGACACAGAGGCTGGGTGACTTTGAGGCTGCAGCTCAGCCCCATAGGCACAGAGAGATGGCACCAAAATCACTCCCAAACTCTGCTGCTGGCAAACGAACATTGATTAAAGGAGCAACATTTTTTCCCTGAGCAGCCTTAGCTCTCACTGAATTTTTCTTTTGATTCATCTACCCCTGTAGTCAGAATTTTAAACAGCTACTGGTGTCTTTTTCTCTCCTTCTTTACATCTGCTGGCCTGCAGGGCTGGGCTGCTGCGTATCATCCCATATTGTGCCACTTCTCATGCAACGTGTCTCCGTGAGAGCTGGCGGGGTTATACTGTACATTGACACAAAAACTGAAAGCAATTTTGAGGAAGAAAATACAAAGAGGAAGCTTTCCAGAAGTAAGTCAGTGACATGAGAATCAGCACATACAATCAGCACRTGAAGTAGTTTCTCCACATCTTTCAACTGCAGCTTGTCTGATGGAGACCTTTTAAATAGGTTTAAGGAAGGGATTTGAACCTTCTCTAAAGTGTTTGCAGATATCAGTGGGAACAGCACAGATCTGACCTGATGGATTTGTAAGGACACAAAAATAAAATAA
>NW_020455976.1:2718835-2791897 GCF_003342845.1 Nothoprocta perdicaria
GCATCCTAACCCTAGGGTATATTCTCTATGTGCTGCCTCAGGGTGTCTGGAAGATGTGATTCCAGAAGCCCAATGCAATTGGTGTGACAGGTGTCACAGCAATTGACATTGCAATTGCACAGCACAGCAATTGCATTGCCCTAGCAATGTCTAGGGCAGCCGGGTGGGAATTGAACCTACAAGTGTCTCCCTGTGCCGGACACAGCGCTCAGACAGACACCGACTCCATGAAGGTGCCTATTGTTTGCTAAAACAATGCTGAAAGCATTTGATGGAGAAGGCAAAATATCATCATGTGCCCCCAGACTGAGGTAGGGAAGTGGAGACAAGGAGACACTGCTTCAACACAATAACACCAGGGACAACCACGTGCTTCAACATAATAAACACCAGTGACAACCACAGTYTTCATGAAGGTAATTTTGCAATTCTGATTTTAAAAAAATCTAAGCGACCACAAGCGGCTTGCCCCCAGTCACACGGCCGTCTGCGGCAAGGACGAGAACAGAAGTCACATCTGGCTCCCACGACGCTGCGTGAGATGTTTCACCACAGCCTTCCCTTTGGAAGCTGCTCTCGTAGGTGCCACAGTCACCAACACCCTTCACTCCAAGGGGCTGACACCCCAAGGAGCGGGGCCCTCCTGTGCCAGTTGACCCTCCGGGTGTTTTCCTTGCTGCCTGGCGGAGACGYGGCTGCTTGGCTGGCACTGCCCTTCATGGCGCAAAAGCAGCAACCTCGAGCCGTTCCACGCGGCTCCGCGGCCGGCGCCTCCTGGGCGGCCTGTCCAACCGCAGCCTCCGGGCAGAGGGGCAGCTTCTGTGGCTCGTGACTCCCAGAGACGGGACCCCCCAGGACCAAAGCACCTGCGTGGGCTGCGGGGGTTGGCAAAGGCGCGAGGACGGGCCGCGGAGCAGGGACTCGCTCTGCGCTCGCTCCAGCAGCTGCTCCTCGGGGCGCCGCGGCTCTGCGGCTGCGAGCGGGGCAAGGTCCAAGGTGCCACGGGAGGGCCCAGGACCCCGCGTGTGGGTTTGCTGGGCCCCACCGCGTGCCGAGGGGCTCTGGCTGCTCTCACGGCCCCTACACAGCGGCTGTGGGGGGACACCTGCCTGCTCGAGACAGGCGAGCAAATATTTGGTACTGGGAAAACTCCGCCTCAGGCCGTCCCGTGTGACAAACCTGCCTGGCCAGGTCACTCAGACCAGGCTCATCCACCCACCCGTCACTCCTGACCCTTCCAGCACTACAAGGACCCACCTGTGGTGCAAAAACACGGTGCTGAAGTTGACACAACTGCTGCCTCTTGCTACATCCTACGATTGCGGAATTAAAAGCTCATTTTAGAAGCGGTAAAATGACTCCTGCTTCTGAATATAAGTCCCAGGGGAAAGAAGAAAAGTTTGCAATTTCAGCAGGAAAATGCATGAGATGGTCTCTTAATCACCAAAGGAAAAGCAGCTGGTTCAGTTCATGCTATCTTAATAATTTTCCTCTCTTTGATGTCTTGATCACATCTTTTGAACAACACGCTTGAAGCTTAACACTGCCGAGAACACTTATTTTCATAATGAAAGGGAAATATTTTGCTCTATGCATAATATTTAGTTATCCTGATAGGCTGCATTGATAGGGCTTTATATATATATTGTGTTTTCAAGCTAATGTTGCTTTTATAAGAGGCCTGCGGGGTAATGCGAGGCTTGTCTCTAAAGGATAAATACTGTAATCAGCGCATGTGTCTCATCCTTTAAAGCAGTATCAAAAGGTTCCTAATGAGAACGACACAGGCACGCGAAAATTTCTCATCCTGAAGGCATGAAAAGGAAGATCACTTATTTTGCATCTTAGTTCTAAAAGTTACAATTTCTAAGCAAGGAACATGATGTTAAAACTTTGCATACTGTGATAACACACCTACTGCAGGGCGACACACAAACCTGAGGCCATCTCCACTTCCCCAGGCACCAGAGGCAGCCGAGAGGTCCCCCACGGCTCGAGGAGGCCACCTCCGTACAGCCACCTCCGSCCTGGAGCTGCTATCCTGCAAAAGAGACTGGCTGCGATGCCTTTTATCTGCATRTAGATGCAGAGCCTAATCGGAAGCCACGAGGATGCATCTCACGGGCTGCAGACAAGAGAAAGAGGCAGCAAATCCTGGAAGAGAACTTGCTAAAAGGGTGTTCACGGATGGAAGAAATGCTGCCAAATGCTTCCTGGCCTAGCTAAAATGTCCAGGGCTTTTGAAAAGAATCAACCGTTACTCTAATTCTCCACCTATAAACCAATGCCTGGGATTACAGGTTACATTCAAGCCCAGCGTAGGAGTGATTTCAGGATGCAGGCTTTAATTTTAACCATACCACCCATTTCCTCCCTCTTTTCACTTTAAGGCAGATGTTATTACGTTTACGCGTGTGACATTTCCATTTAACAATGCCGGCTCCGGCCGGGTTTGCCGAAATGGGGAACAAGGCAGTGATTACACAAACTGCTCCCAATGCGCAGGGTGTCACGGAGCGCGGCGCGCCGGAGCAAAGCCCTGCTCTGGGCTGCACCTCCTGCCCACAGCGTTGCCCGCTGGAATGCCAAGGGGAAAAGCCCTGCCGGGAAACGGGTTCCGAGTCATCCCTGTCGCTTCGGGAGAAGGGAGGGTGTCAGGGAGCAGACCTGGTGGGGAAGTGACCTCCAGATGGGAAGAGCTGGAAGCAGYGATTTTACTTGGGCACAGGAGAGCRTCTCCAACCACAGGTCCCAGCTTCCAGGGAGATGCAAAAATCCTCTCTTCCAAAAAAGGAAATAATTTGGGGCTCTCTCGCTCCCTGAATTGGCTACCACGGTCTCAGAAGTGCCAAGATGAAGAGGGTGCAGGGAAGGGAACCAGGGCTGCTCTCAAAGGGACACAGCAGCCCCAACAAGCTCCACACCAGGAGCCTGAGGGGCTATCTGGGATCCAGGCCCATCTGCTCCTCCCCTGGGAGCTGGACAGGATACCACAACAGGGATATACACGGGCATGGGGATGAGCTACAGCAGCCTGACTCACTCACAGCAGTGACGCCTGCGAGCGGACGCAGCAGCCTCCGTCGCTCCGTTCCCCCCGTCAGAACGCAGCCGTTTAGCTCCCCCTCCAGCAAAGAGCCCCGTGCAGAGCTCTGCCCTCCAGAAATGGCACAGAACTGGCCTCAGCTGCCGGGTGTCCCCCGGACCCGAGCCCCGGCGGTGCCCAAGGAGCCGCCGCCGCTGCCCGGGAGCCGCCGCAGCTCCGTCCAGCAGCTGCTCCAGGGCTTTAGTCACCCGTCCCTACTGCACGGCCCGCTTCCCAAGCAGGAAGGTCTGCCAGGAGAGCCCGGGCTGTTTTTATCAGCACGGGTTTG
Organism: Nothoprocta perdicaria; assembly: GCF_003342845.1. Classification (NCBI taxonomy): domain Eukaryota; kingdom Metazoa; phylum Chordata; class Aves; order Tinamiformes; family Tinamidae; genus Nothoprocta; species Nothoprocta perdicaria. Next base: position 2,722,210 of record NW_020455976.1, read on the forward strand.
TGCTACCCGGGGAGCTCTCCACATGCAGCTCTGTTCTGGGAGGGATTAAAAGCTTCRGGTCACAGGAAAATTGCATTTCTAGTGAGACATTAATGGTGCACTGCACTAGGGAAGGAGGCTTCTGGGGTATCTTTTGGAATGTTATTGTGCCTCTAAATGAAGTTGAAAGAAACCCTTGCCCCATTGGAAATCTGGCCACTTATCAGGAAGAGCAATGGCAATAGCATTTACATCCTGTTCCTTCTTCTGCCAGCCTGAAGGAAAGCTCTAACACACGGTCTAAGAGGACAGCAACAAAGACAGGATAATAAAACCCAAGGTTGTTGAAATACAAACACATTAAATCAAAAAAGAGTTGAAATTTAAGAGAGGGAGGCATCTCGACTTGTGATAACAACCTCTTCACTAGCAAATTCAAAGCACTCCATGGCCAGAAACATCATGATCATGTTTTGTTAAGAAATCGAATTAAACTAGGGTAGAAACTTTAAAAAAAAAAAAAAAAGTCTTCCCAAGAAAACCCAGTGAAGCAATGGGGATTGCAAAAGAAAACTTTGATTCACCCTCAGTTCACCAGATGAATCATTTTGGGTTGAAGAAACACAAAACTGCACTGGAGGGATCCAACCAGCAGCTCTCAGTCCCTGAAACCATGTGGACTACTCACTAAATCACTCAACAGGCTGACCAAACACCTTATCAGCATGCTGTGATTTACCTTGTTACGTGTATTACTTAATTCATGGTAACTGCCCGTAAACCATGACTTGCACTGCAAGATATTTCGAGTCACTTTGGCTGCCAAGTAAGTTTACATTAACCCACATTCAGGTGCACTGGGAGTTTGAGGCAGATGGAGCCCCCCACCACTCACTCACTGCAGCTTAAGTAGCAGTAAATTGTCCATGCAATTTAAGCTGAGATCAAACCAAGACCAAATCCCACCCCTGTAATTTTACAGCATCTCTTTGCAAATCAATGTCGAGTCTATGGGGTCAAATGCACTACTAGAGCTCACAGCTCGAGCACRAGGAACTGCAGCTCCTCTGCCCACTAAAACCCCATGCGCACGAGCAGGAATCCAGGTGCAACAGAGCTAATTGGCAAGAGTCAGTTTTATTCTCCACCTCCGCCGTGTGCTCCCAGTACAAGAGAAATAACCAATTAGCTGAAAAAAATCACCTGTAAAAAAAGACTGCAGAGGGAATGGCTTTGCAATGAAGGCTCCTCGTGACACYTGACCATTGCCAAGCAGAGCACTTAGAGCCATCCCCGTCCTCACCCTCAAGCATGGTCTGGTTCTAGGACAGACAACTGGGAGCACCAAATCCTGGCCAAGAACTGCAGAAGGKATTTTGAGGGTGGGCAGCCAGGGAAAGCCCAGTTTCCACCACACAGGCACACCGTGCTTCCCGAGAAGGTCTCGGAGCAGCCTCCCCAAACCCCAAGTCCTGTGTGTTGGGGTTGCTCTTTCCTGGCCTCAGCACCGACTTGCCCAGGGATGGCAGGCAAGTTGTGCCAGGTCTCCCATCACACAGAGGACAAGAGAAAAAAAAAAACAGGAGCATTTTCCTGGGCAGCACTGAGGTTTCATCAGCTGCACGAAGCCTTCACGAGTCTCAGAGAAGCAGCCAGCAGGAAGCAAACGCTGGTGACCAACCCTGGCTCCCCACTCTCCAGCCAAGGAGAGGATTCACAGTCTTCTGGTCTTAACTTTAGCAAATTCTATGCAAAACTAAAGGTTTTTCCCTCGTGATCCCACAAACTGCTTCCTAGTGTTGACACTCTCATGGGACACACACGTTCCAAAATGCTTCACTGATGCTCGTGGAGAAGCTCCAATGAAAGGCACAGCAAAGAGACGATGTATTTTGTTAACAAGAGGTCCTCGCACATTTCTAGTCCACATAGCAGTGAATTCAAGCTTAAGAAAAGCAGATCTACTGCCAGTCACTACTTCTACCAGCCCTTCTGAAAGAGATCACAACAGGCCTCTCTGAAAACCRCTGTCCTCAAACACAGGGCAGCGTATTCCCCTCTTGGGTCTCACAAAGAAGCCAGACGCCGCCTCAAAAGCAGAGTCAGGCATACACAGGGCAAGGAAATCTCAGACTGCGCTGATGAAAGCGAGTCGTAGCTGTAACGGAGCCTTCTTGCTTCCCGATAACAAATTAGTCCCACGACGTATGCAGAAAACCAGCACCAAGCACAACAGAGAAGATCCTGGAAAGTCCTCACACCAGCTCCTGGGAACGTTCCCTAGCAAAGAAGGCTGGGAAAAGACCAGGCAGGAGAGTTGCTGGCCAGACAAGGGCTCTTTGGAAGAGCAGCTCAAAGCGCCTCCTCTGGAGCACCCTCAGCACGCAGGGCTGATAGAGATGACGACTCACACGTCACCCCAGTTCTGTCCGCCGAAACCAACGGGACACGGCACCGCTTCCGCGCCCGCCAGCGCCGCAGGCTCCCAGCGACCCTGGCTCCCTTCCCCAAACGCTGGGAAGCTCCTGTTATGTTTGGCTCCCGCCTCATTCTGCCATCAGGGCTCAACGCACGTCAGACCGGAGCTGTTAATTCTGCTGAAGCCCGGACAGAAACCGCAGCCCCTCTGCTCTGGCGCGCGCGGGCCGCGCTCGCCTGGACGCGGTGCCCAGCCCGGGGCCGCTCAACCGAGAGGTTGGGAGCAGCACGAGAGCAGCACCCAGCAAGCTGCCGCCTCTAGGAATGATGCCCTCCCCTGCTCTGTTCCCAAAGCCCGCTAAAAAATAGTTTAGATGYGTTTACAGAATACTATGTAGACACCATCTGCTTAAGATTACTCTCATTAAACTAACGTGGGAAGGGCCAACTGCATTTGCTCCTCTCTGATTTTCCAAGTGCAGCATCATTTGCAAGGCTCTGGGACTTGCTTCTCTTAAACTGCCTTAGGGGATGAAAGCAAAGCCATGAAAGAGTCACAAGTTACTCCTGAACCAGCATCGTCCTCTGTGCTGACACAGGCCCTAACTCAGGCACAGAACAGACCTAGGAGCCCTTTATCTTGGGCACCCACCTGCAGCCAAACCACCCCACTGGAATTTAATAACCTCAGAAGACAGAGGCTCCCAGCCTAGCAAACCCAGCCACTCTGCAGGTTCATCTGTGTGAATTTGACACRTTCACCTACATGGGGCACCCACGTCTGTCCCACGGCTACCATCTGCAGCCCCATGGCGTGCTGCACAGACTATGCAATTCCACTCCTTTGCCTTCTTGTCTCTCACTTTCAGACATGAAAGGAACTTTTTCCATCATCCTGAATTATCCACTAGTCTTGCATGGGCTCTGAAACTGCATTTCTCCCAGGAGACACCTTGCAGAGAGCACCCTGCTCTCCCTGGCTCACCTGCCTACCTTGCAAAAGGCACCAACACGTTAAATGTTTGGGGATCCTTAGATAAAAGGATCAAAGTTCAAAGCCTGAATATATATGAGCAGTAATACCAGACAYGATACCGCCACAAAATGAACTGCCACTTCACTGCAGGCGGGGAAGCAAAAATTTACCTGCCAAAGCTCAGACGTGTGACACTAGCCCAAAATGTGTGAAGGCATCCAAGAAAACATGCGCRGAGCAGAGGAGGGAGCTGAAAGCGATGATGAAGAGCTCAACTCTTTAACAGGCGCGTGGTTGCTCCTAACGTGACCTGCTCAGGACTCGGCAGCTCTGTCAGCAATCCAGAGCGAGCCTCGAAGGCCTGAGCTGGGGCCGTGCGCGGCAGGGACACGGGGGAAGGCATCGCAGCAACCGACCCGCACACCCAGCTCCAAGCTGGGTGTCCCGGCTGCGGGGATATGGAAAATGCCTAAGGAAAAAGTGGAAGAGACCAAGCACGCTTCCCTTTCAGCAAGCATCAGATAACGGCCTTTCCGACCCCACAGCACATCTTGACTGCTGTGACTAACAACTAATATGGCCCTGTATCTTTGGGATTTGCCAATTCCTTTTTTTTTATTTTTTATTTTTTATTTTTTATTTTTTAATCCATTTGTACTTTCAGGCTGCATATAGTCTTATGGCAGCGTTCCACACCATAATTACACAGTGGGGAAAAAATACTTAATTTCATTCACCTGGCATACAAGAATGCTGAAATTCCTGCACCACTGCCAAGGGCCTGAACTTGTCCCTCTCTATGGTCTATGCATTAATGTGTCAAGAGGGAAAAAAAATAAACAARCAAACAAAGCAGGATCTGCATTCAAACGAGCATCCCTCTCCTCACTGCCCTGCTGCTGGGCTGCTTTGGGATTAGCATTTCAAACAGGTCTGAAAATGAGGAGGACTGGACCAGTGCCAGCCCTGCAGAGACAACGGGATGGGGCCTGGTCGCTTCACGTGGATTAGCTCCTACCCACTGAAGGTAACTTTACAAGTCTTCCCCTTAATATCCTAGGCAGAGACAGCTGGGAATAAGCACAGAAAGAAACCAAGCAACAACAGTCACTGGAATCTTAAAAAAGGGATTTATTTCCTCTGCGATGCATCTTGTTCCTGAAAGCTAAGGGAGTTAATTTAAACCGTTAGCAATTTGACAGACAATCCTTTCAACGGGAACCCAGCCAGGGTGTTTTGAAACGAGCGGGAGCAAGCACGGGCCGAGACATCGCTCCTGGCTGCATCCTGGCTATTATTTTATTAATTAGGAGGCAGGCTGGGCTGCCAATGCCGGCACCTGGTCGTACTTGCGAATCCAAGAGCTTGTCCTGGCTGCAGCCACTGGAAGACGAAGCTTTACAAACCARGGCCCCTTTCCCAAGCAGACACAAGAGCCCCACGTGCAACAAACAGGTCCGAGAGCATCGGCTGCAAGCGCCCCATGCGCTTCCCACGGCGCGCCGGGAGCCTTTTGATGGACACAGAGACCAAGACACAGGCAACAGCGGGAGGAGAAAGCCTGGGAACCCGGGAGGCGCAGAGCGACGGGCCGGTCGCTGACGCCCCGGGTCGCCGGCTGCGCGGCTCGGCTGGCGCTGCGTGTAGCGGGGCAGCCTGTGGCTTGGAAGCTGGGCTGCGAAAAAACCACTAACACGGGTTTCTTTGACAGGCCAACAGATTAACATCTATTGTCACTGGTGCGAGGCCAGGCTCGGCTGGAAAAGGTCCAGGGGTTTGATGTCACTGCGAGGCTCGCAAGGACGTCAGCTAGGGAGCGTTCCCACGTCGCCAGGCGCTCGCTGCCGCGCTCCTGCCTGAAGCCAGCRGAAACCCACGCCAAAACGAGCCGAAACCCACACCGAAGCAACCTGCCCCCCACGCCGAAACAAGCTGCCCCCCACGCCGAAGCTCCTTAGCCCCCTCTGTTGCAGCAGGCACCGAGGACAACGCGCCGGCCTCTCCGCAAGAGCGGCTGGAGTCGGCTCCGCTACRTCACCCAGATGGGCGAGCTGCTGATAAAGGGGCAGGTGGGACAGGATGCTGGCAAGTAAAGCAAGAGCTTGCCAAGGTCTGGACTGTCAGTCCTATGTTTGGACTCTTTATCAGCGGTACTCCTGGTCTCTACCTTTCTATGAACGGAAACATTGGACAGCACTTCCTCACTTGGCTGGTCTGGATGTTTTCAGACCCTGTGCGAGCCAAATGACACGGCCAGTTGCACCCTTGACTTGGTCTGTGAAAGCACCAGGGTGAAAACACCAGGGTCTGTCAAGGCTTTGGGAAGAAGTAAAAAGGATGAAAGGAGGACTGCAGTCAGCTCCAAAGGAACCTAAAGATCCACTGCAAACTTTTGCTTTTGCTTTCAGTCCCGTTTTTGTTATCCAAGCCTTTTTCATGCACAAATTCAGAGCAACATAAATGCTGAAACAGAAACAACACACAGGTGGGCACTTGCATGAAGTGTCACCCCAAAACCCCAATTCCTACCCAAGAGCTGCACTTCCCAGGGCAAGGAGAGAAGAACCACGTACCACAGTCACCTCAGGGATCATCACACAGCCACCCACACCACTAGCAACAAACGGTCCCTCAATTCCYTCAGAAATCCTTCCCTGAGACAAGGCACCTCTCACACCCCATACAGGGGTCACTCCAACGACACCAGCAAATGGCCACRGCTGAACATGCAGCCACACGTCCTCACGTTGAGGGGACAGAGAAGGGATTAGCAGGACAACGTTCTTTTTGCCTGGATCAAGGGTAGCTCAGTCTCCAGTGGGTGTTACTCATGAAAAATTCATTTCAATATACTTGGTAACTGCTAAAAGTGAATTATTTATGCTTATCTTTGCAGATCAAGGATGTCTGCGTTAAAGGATAAAATTCAAGCTAACGCAATCCAGTTCAGACACAGGTGGAAAGCTGTTTCCCCCCAAACAATCCAGCATTTTGTCACAGACTTTATACAATCATAAAGGCAGCAGCTAAAGATTAAACAGAAAATCTCCTTTTGAGCAAGAACAGCTGGAAGACTCTGCACATGTCTCAAGTGAGAATATTTTAGAGGCTGGCTACCTCAAACCACTGCAGATTACTTTTGAATAAAACATCCTGCATTATCTTCATAAAACRTGTTTTTCTGATGCATGAGGGGAAAGTTATTTAGATCTGGGAGGAGTAGAAAGCTTGTTAGCGTGGCCAGGGCTTGCAACGGGCTGAAGTCACTGGATTGTTCCTCACCAGTGCATGGAAAACCAGCGTGGATGGTACGCTGGTATTGGTCACTTTTTAGGTGCTATAGCTGCATCTCCTGTTATTAATAGAAAGCAGCAGCTCATTCATTAATAAAAGGAGACACCAGCCCATGGCTGGTTCGGGGATTTTCACCCGATACATCCACACAAACAGAATCAAAAGGGCTGGAAAAGGTCATTGAGTCCAACCGTAAGCCCTTCAACACCATGCCTGGATACAGCCACACACAACACGCAGGGCTTCCCTCTTCCCCGTCCCAGGCACCCGCTCCAGAGCTTGCTTGAATCCCGCTTCGGAAAACGCCGAGCTCCATTCCCGCTTCCTGYGACATGCTTGGGAGACGCACTTAATCTGCTCCCTGTGGCTCTCCTCCAGGAAAATACTCCACATGTCCTTGTTTGTTTGTTTTTAAATTCTAAGTGATTTTAATGCTGGTGAAAGCTGCTGCAGTGACAGCCCTGGGAAAGAGCAGGCCTCCCACTCGGGCACTGGCAGCGGCTGCACCAGCCGCCCCGGCTCAGTTCAGGACTGGAGGCCGCTTGGAGCCTCCATCCCAGGGAATCCCAGGGATAGCGGATCCTTCCGCTGCCCAAGACCAGGCAGGTGCCCAAGTGCCAACCTGAAGGTAAAGGAAATTCACACTGGGCTCGGGCAGCACTGGGAAACATCCCGGGGCACAGGAGGGAAGAACATCTAAAACTATTATTTTTAGAGGACTTTGAGTGATCTATTGTAGGCTCATATATATGGGTTAAATTATAAATAAAAACAGAATAGGTAGAGCTAAGGAGTAGRAAAAAAAAGGGAAAAAAAAMCCATCACAGGCTGCTGAGGAAGCAACAGAAACTCTTATCTTCACAGAGCAAAGATGAGGRTAGCTCAGATGCTTCCTATTGCAACCAACACAGAGGGTGCCAACTGCCCTGGAGACACCCGGAGAGCAGACACAGGAGGCAGGTAACTCACTGCCAAGGGCTTTGCTCCCTGGAAAGTCCATCTTCCAAAAATCGCCTCAAACACTTTCTCAGACCCTGAGTATTCAAGATGAGAACAAAAGCCCAGGACAGACAGGTCCTGGGCTGACAAGAGTGCCTTATATATTATACATTTGACATTAAATTTTGCATTTGGCATTATGTCTCAGCAGAGAAATGCACTTCTTGGACAGCATGGGCAGCTGCAGAGGACCCGGGTAAGGAGACAGAAGAGCAGCCCAGAGCCCTGGCTTGAAGTCGGGTATGGTTAGCAGYGATTTGGCACCTTTCCCCTGCCAAATACAGATAGGGATGTTCCCTTCACAGACCAGGCTTGCATGGAGCCTGTGAAATCCTAGTGCCGACTGCAGCAAGCGCAGCAGCCTCACACATGGCTGTGCTTTGTCAGCCTGGCTCACAGGGAAAGCAAAACACACCCCTCTGGTCAGAGAATCGGTGCCAGCAACGTGTCAGGGCAGAATTACCGCTCGTTAGGCTTCAAATACAGTAAGTGCAGGACCATACATGTATTTATTGACACTTACAGACCATCGGTGTTTCATTCCATCTGACGAGTCAACCATGGCATAATAAAGWGTTGCATTATACTGAATGCAGCTAAACAGCATTACAGCCTTGCTGGGAAACCACAGTACAATCAGATCCTCTGCTGGAGCAGCCAGGGACTATCAAGYGCAATTAGAAACACACTGCAGTTTTACTGGAGCAATGCACAAAAATCAGAGAAACAGATTTAGTTATGTATATTCTGCCCACAAAACTAGAAGTTCCCATCTGATCACTTGCGCAGTACACACTGAGCTCCTCTTCAACAAACTGGGAATAAAAAAAAAAATATCTTTGTCAAACTCAATGCCTCAGTACCACCCTCACAGTCATCACAAAAGCCACGCTAAGCTAAGGGCACCAAGCAGTTAACACTGGCACTTGAGGAGTATTACAGTGAAYATTCCCTCTGCTTTGCCTTTGCAGAGATGCTTAAAAGACAGGTAGGCAGCAGCTTGGATTATTATTGCTCTGAGATCACCTGCTTTGCCAGCTGATACTCGCTAACTGTCCCCATCTGTTTGCATTTGGGCGTCCTCCTTTATCTCAGCAGCCTAGGGCAGAGACCATCTTTCAGGTCTCTTTGCACAGATACTGCTGCAMAAGCGTCCTTGCTCTGCAATAAAAGCTCTCAGACACTGCAATAAAGCAGACACTACTCTTATTCTACACTTTTTATAAGTATTACTGATGTCTACCGAACATGAGTCTACAGGACTATTTTCCAAACTGAACGGTCTGTAAGGAATAAGTGAACAGACTGTTTTAACTAGACTGCCTAGGTTCCCCCCCCAAGACATGTTGCTTTTTGCCTAGCAGAGCATAATTTTTTTGTTTGTTTGTTTTTACTTTTATCATAAAGAGAAAGGGGATGCACTTTGCAAAGAGACATGACTGTTACAAATTCCTCAGTACAACTTTCAAGAAAGCCTCTCTCCGAAGGTGTGAGCCAAAGCCCGGGGAGGCTGCCGGGATTTTTGCCATTGCCTTTACTCTATTTTGGACTTGACGCTACTCGACGAACCAGCGGACGCTGCCAAGCCCGTTACTGCCTTCTTCCTGCACTCCTTACACAGCCTGCTCCGGGCAAGGAGGTGGCATTTCCAGCTAGGAGCAGCTTCCCGGGGACAAAGCCCAGGGCAGCACCCACAGCTTCCCCTCCTCAACACCACGTCGAGCAACCGGGCCCCTCTGCGTGAGCAGGCACCGGCAGGAGGACGTGGCATAAAAAAAAAGAAGATTTAAAAAAAMCCCTCTCACGTTAGGCAGTCCAGCTGTTTCCTCCTGGTTGACTAAATTAGCGAGCTCGTACGTCACCTCCTGCCGCAGGTAGGGTCCATTGAATCCTTCTTCCTGTTTAATCCATATAAAATGGGAAATGGCTTTTGAGGAAGACAATGACGGAACACGAGGGTGGTATTTCTGCAGGCTTTTAGYTGATAAACTGGCAGGCTGCTTCGGGAGGCTGAGAGCCCTGACAGGGTGGTGGCTACATACAGGGGAAGCCACTATGAGAGAAAGGGAATGTCTTCTCCTCATCACATCCCTCTGGAGCTCTCCTTTGCTCTGCACACAGGGGATCACAGCCATCTTTGACATAATGCTTCCAATGCATGGAAGGTCAATGCTGAGGAATGATGAAGTCATGGAGCTGCCTGCTAACTTTCTGGCTCTCCTCCAGCACCCGAAGCAAAGATAGTAATTCAGACCAGTGAGTCAAACCAGATCATAGGCCCTAGAAGTCAAGCCACACAGTGTTTCTTAATGGGATGGAGGGGGAAGGCAGAAAACAGATCAGAAGCCTTAAATAATTGCTCCATCTGCTCGTGTAACGTGGCCTTCTGTTTCACATCCAGTCCCTCATTGAGCTGTACCTTCAGGCCAAGGCTGTGTGAGATCCAGGAGGGCCTTGTCACATCCACTCTGGAAGAAACTGGGCTCCCATTCTCCAGCTTTGCAAAGTAAAAGCATCARAACCAAAACAGCTAGGCTTACCCCTTTAGTAGTGGGCAGGGATAGCTGAGAAAAGTGATCTGGTCGTGCCAGTTTTATGTCTGACCACACTGACATTTTGCAGCAGGTCACTTGTGACAAGGGCACTCAAGCTCTCCTGGAACAGCACTTTTCCAGCAGGGAAATGCCAGCAGCCCCAGGAGATCAGCGACCACCCCAAGGAACACGGGGATGGATTCCTACAGGAGCCACCACAAGATATCTGGGGATGACATGAGGAAACACTCACCTTGGGGAGGAATCAAGGGCAATATGGAGATTTCTCATGTGGCTTAAATCAGCAGGGCAGCTCACTCACGTAGCTAGGAAGAAACAGGGCAGCCACATCCAAAGTAAATGAGTTTTAGCTTTGCTCCACACTGTACAGAGCTGACTGCAACAACCACAGCAGGACTAGACTAGCACAGAGAGGGAAAATCGGGAGTGAGGAGCACATCCCTGCCCCGGGGTTAGCGCTGACACACTTAGCGACCTCAGCAATGACCCCAAGCAGACAAGTGTCTAGCGAGATAACGCACATCAGTAACTGTGCCATCCTTTTTGGAGGGGCAAYCGGTCAGGGCAGGGAGGGCCCCCCTGCATTTGGCCTCCAACAAACGTCTGCGGGGCCAGGCTGAGGGCAAGACCGCGCGCAGGTGGAGGTGCCAACGGCCTCTGCCCTAACCAAGGGCACCTGCATGACAGGAGCCCGGCGGGCATGGGGGAACGAGTGCCCAAAGACAGCCTGGAAACAGGGAGAGGGCAACGTGGCTTCTTTAAGTCACTATGGATGGATAAAGTGGGCAGGCATCGACTGTCTGTTTCCTCACCTCCCCCTTTTTTCTTTTTTTTTTTTTTAAATAAAGAGCCTATTTTTATATTGAGATTTTTTTTTAGTTTTGAACAATTCAGACGATCACAATAAGAGCCAGGGAAGGCACTTCACAAACAAATTAAGTTTGAAGAGCTGAAAAAAGAGTTTCTGTTTAAACTGTAGCAGGAGAGGAGAAAGGGATTTTGTTGTCAGCCTTCTATTTGCAGAATGAAGAACTGGCACTTGGAGCTGTTCAATGAATCGTCCTAACCCAGCCAGCGTCACCTCACCATGGCTCAGCCAGCCTATGATCCCTCATGAGCCAAGGGTCTTTCCAACAAACCCAGACTTGACCTTCTTTATCAATCACAATCAATATTTAGGGAATATCTCTATCGAAAAAGAAAATAAATTGGATCTAGAAAGTCAAAAGCTCCGAGAGCAGCAATGTGCTGCCCTAGGGATGACCCACGGCAAAGGCAGCCAATAGAGCACCCAGATGGAAACCTCTGTGCATGGCTCCACGGCAGGTCCCTAGGCTGGCTGGGGTCCCAGGGCCAGCTGCCTGCATCCATATCAAATCGTACTGGATCTAAGAGTTTAATCTCTTCCCGTGTGCAGAACCCTRCGAATCTTCCAGCGAGGTATTTAATCTCCGCAGAAGTTTCCTGCACAGCGATCACAGAAGCGGACGCACAGAGCTGCCTCCTTTCTTTTAGCTTCCCRAGGCCACAAACGCCGTCCATGTGTCTTGACAAATGTCTCTTCTAGGGAATGACTCCCAGTATCTAGGCCAGGCACTGCAGGCACTTGTTTGCTGCTCACATTTAGCCTTCTTYGGGGATCCACAGTGCCTAATTGGCCTTTATCTCCTCTAGGCTCCACTGCTGACCCAAAAGATCAACCCAAGAGGGATGAAAGGTTCCARCCCATGGAGCTGCTGCAAACTACCATCTGCTTAAATCTAGGAAATGAAGAGACCAGGACTTTTAGACCTCTGGGTTAATCTGCTCATCTAAAAGCAAGAGATTGACATGGAAATGGATGACTTATTTTTAATTGAATTACTGCAATGCTCATTTGTGAGTTAAAACTATTGCACTCAATACTGCACAACCAAAGATTGGGAGTCTGTGGGATGTAAGGTAGACACAACGCAACTCAAACAACCAACCACTTAGCYTTGCATTTTTCTGGACAAAAACATGGAAGTACTATATAGAAAACAGTATGAGAAAAGCTGTACAGAGAGAGGGATGGAGGGAAAGGTTGACCATTAGAAACAGTACACAGATTTTGTTGTAACAGTTTAGATTGGCATTGCTATTTTAGCAGCAGCAATGTCAGTAGCCACCAATCAAATGCAGAAATGCATTTCAACAAGATAACAGGGAATATATTTAGTTTCAAATCTGTAAAGACAGGGCTTGCATCCCTACTTTTTAGTTACCTTCAAAATGATAAGAAATTATTAACACCAGTATCTTCTAGTGATCATGGAGGTGTTGCTACCCTTCATTTGTGTATGCTGAGGCTTGGCAGAACTACCAGACTCCTCCATGGAGGGGTCACAGGCTCTGATACCAAACTGCAACCACCTTTCAGGTGAGATAAGCGCCCTCAGCTGTGCCTGCCACATTCAAAGCGACAACGTGCAACAGCTGAAGAGGTCTTTACCACACAGAAGTGACGAAYGTCCCCGAACACACACGTTTGGCTGGCAAGACATGAGCCCCAAGGCTTCCGTGCCTCTTACCTGAGCACGGGACCTCTGAGTCCCCAGCAGACCAGGCTGCCGCTTCCAGCCGGCCTCTCTCAGCAACACAGTGCCCTCTAGCCCTGAACCGGGCTACGGCTCCACCGGGTCTCAGAGGAAAAGCTCAGTGACAYCGAACGCCAACCCCAGCCTCATGTCCCATCTCCAGCCTTATCTTGCAGGCAGCCCATTCAAACGGTGACCGGCTCCAGAGGAATCTGGTAGCCAGGAAACAGGCAGCACTCGCGGTGACTCCTCATCGGCTGCAACAGCCCCTCAGGCTTTTCCTTACCCGAGCAGGGTGAYTACCTCCAGCACACAGACTCCAGTCTTCTAAGTATTTAAACTCAGCTTGCATTTTGAGAGCAGAATTAAAGCTCTTAGTTAGTTAAYACCCAAATCAGGGTGAGGGAGACAGAGGAAAAAATATGGTTTTTCTATGAATGTGGATGGGCAAAAGCTGCCCCGCTGCAGGCTGCGAGCTCCCGGAGGCAGCGACACTTCCACAYGCATCCCGTGGCATGGGAGGGCTGGAGGGCGGCTGGAAACCCTCACAGAGGCTGCGCCGCCGCAGCCAGGTGYGAAGGGAGCAAGGAGAGAGGTGACAGAGAAGCCAACTGCTGGGTCTGCCCCATAGCTGCACCAACCAGCTGCCGGCTTCAGTAAGGTCTCCCTGCAACTTTACGGGACAGGGTTTGCAATGCTGTGCCCAGACGGAGCTGGAACAGGGCAGCTCACAGACCTGCCCCGTGCTGGGCTGCATCCTGCAGATGCACCGTGCAGAGGGAAGGGAACTTCAGCACGGAAACGCCGAAGGGAAACCCGCACAACTAGAGGGGACCAAGGGACGGAGCCCCGCGCGGCTGGTGGCGCCCGGCGCGGGGGTCGCGGCCCTTCCCGCCGCCCGCACCTGCCCGCCCAGGGCAGCGCCCCCGCCGCGCGCTGCGGCGCGGCCCGGCTGCCCCGCGGCTACTCACGTAGTGCTTGGAGGGGCTGCGCCGCTTCTCCACGTCCACCACGGTGGCGTCGAGCACGCTGTAGGACAGCATGTCGGCGGCTGCCCGCGGCCCGCTGCGCTGCGCTCCGCCGCGGTGCCGGCCGGCGCGGGGGGCGGCTCGCGGCCCCGGCCCGGCTGCGGCTCCGCCCCGCGGCTCCCCCTCGCGCCGGCTCCGCGCCCTGCCCGCTGCCTCCGGCTGCGCGCCGAGTGCGGCGGCGGCAGCGGGCGGGAGGACGGCAGGGAAGAAGGGGCCGGCGCCGCCGCCGTCCCCGCCCCCGGGCGGCCCGGGGGGCGCGGAGCCGCCGCGGGACGGGACGGGACGGGGAGCGCCGGGCGCCGCCCCTGGCCGGGGGGACCGCGCTCGGCCCGACATGGCGGCGGCGCCGAGCGGGGCGCGAGGGCCCTGGCGCTGAGGGGAGCCGAGCGGCAGCGGGGCCGGCAGCGGCGCGAGGCCCCCCCGCTGCCGCTGCCCTTGCGCAGTGTCCCCACTGTCCTCCCCACGCACCCGTGGCCAGGGCACACGCGGCGCTCGAGGCCGCCTGTACCCTCAGGAACGGCCACGATCCCTCCATCCCTTGTCCTCTCAGGGACGGCCACGATCCCTCCATCCCCTTGTCCTCTCAGGGATGGCCAAGATCCCTCCATCCCTTAGCCCTCTCAGGGAAGGCCACGATTCCTCCATCCCTTTGTCCTCTCAGGGACGGCCACGATTCCTCCATCCCTTTGTCCTCTCAGGGATGGCCACGATCCTTCCATCCCTTTGTCCTCTCAGGAACGGCCATGATTCCTCTATCCCTTTGTCCTCTCAGGAACAGCCACGATTCCTCCATCCCTTACCTAGCGTGAAGCCACAAGAGTGGCCAGGCCCGCACAAACCGTCCATCTGAGCGGTTTGTCACCGTGCAAGCCCCAGTTCAGTTCTCCATCTACACACAGGTACCTAGGAACTGGCCCTGCGCCCTCACACTTCAAAACCAGCCTGCCCTAGAAATCAGGCTGCTTTTATCCAGGCACGTCTCCCACCTTCACACGGTTGTCTGAGAGGCTCTTGTCTCCAGAAAGCAAGCCTGGGCAGGGCTGCCCAGCCCGCCAGCTTTATGAAGGTCATTAGCAACTCTGCACAGTAACTGAGGGCACAAAGATTTCTAAATATTCCACTGGCTCAAGGGCCCTTCAACAGCAGCCCAAGCCCTTTCTCAATAAGCTTCCAGAGGGCCCCTGATGACCACAGAGCTGCTATAGCCCAGACACTTAGAAAACTCCCAGATCCTGGGGAAAAAGCATTGTTCATCCCCACATGATTTCTTTTTACTATGAGCAAATTTTACCAGCTCTTCAGTAACAGTTGTAAAGCATTAGGATAGACATTGGAATTAAAGACCCATAGATGGGGTAGCCTACAGGTTGACTCCTGGAAACAAGGAAGCTCCAAGCTGGTTTCTACAGGCAGTTTATAAAGGAAACAAAGGCATCAGCACATGGTGCAGGCTGCTGCCAGGTGGCATCTAGGCAAGTGCTGTGTAATGCAGCCACACACACAGAGAAAGATACCCCKATCCAGTTACCATGGGCCCCAGAAGATCCTGCCAGAAGCAGGTCCTCAACATTATTGGCACTGTAAGTATTTACAGTATATACTGTAAGTACTGCAAAGAATTTATGTTCTTTATAGCAGGTGGAAACAGAAAAGCCCACTTGCAATCGCTCCTCTCGCCCTGCGAGCAGCTGCTAGGTTATCTGAGCTGGAGAAGGATTTGGGTTGTGCCTTCTGCTCCTCCAGGCTCCATATACCAGAACACACACCAAGCTAGYGAGCTGCCAGAAAACAGCAGAATTCCAGCTCCCATCCCAGGATGGGCTGGCAAGGGGGAGACCGACTTCTGTTAATGGGAAAAGGYGCAGCGGGGAAAGCTCGTGCGCCCGACTGCGTGGGTGCTTCTCGGGTTCACCTCTTCCCTCCACTTCTCAGAGGGACTTCTCACCTCTAAACCTCATCRTGCTTGACACAAGGCAGTGTGGCAATAACCAACACTGGGAACAATTTCTGTTTAGACTGGTCAGGGAGAGCCTGCTGGGCAGAGCAAACAGAAAATTCTTCTCTGAAAACAGAAAATATTCAAATAACCTATTGAGAAAAATACGCCTGACCTCCAGTCTTGGATACCTCCTTCCTGTGACCCAGTAGAAACATTTAACCGGAGCTACATACAAACCTCTTCTATCATCTGTCCAATAAATAAATAAAAGCTCCTCCCAACATCTTGTGTTTGGTTTTAGTCAACTTACAAGGTATGTAATTGTAAAGGAAACACACACACACACACACATATATATAACGATCCAAACACTGCCCTGCCTTTCCTGCCATTCCTGTCAATTGGCATCTTTCTACAGTAGTCTTATCTACCTCTCTGCAAGGAAGGAGCTTTATTTTTAGTCCAGCCTGGCACTGCTGCTTTGGGTTTGTGCTCCCTTGGTGCCTTCCCCGCTCTGTCATGTTATCTGGCCCCTAAGTCACCTCTCCTCTGCTCAAGACAATTAACCCTAAATCTCCACCACTCTGCACAATGTGGTCTAGCTGCAGTCTACTCAGCTGTTGTACAGACCTGGTCCTGCTCTTCCATCACCTGCTGAGCTAACTGAGCACCCTTGACTTCACACTGCCTGTCTGTTCCATCCTTCCCTCCAGGAACAATGTATTTTGCTAGGGTCATGGGCTCTTTTTATAAATAAGTACAATACCCAGGCTAGTGGGAGCTTGATCCCAGACTATTGCAAGACCAGCAGAAAATAACTGGAACCCCTCACACTGAAGGCTTGGGAAAACCTGCACCTCTCAGGCAGCAGCTGGGAAAACGGAGCTGCTGGTGCCAGCCCARCCCCTGTGCTGCGGACCGAGCTCAAGATGCTGGGGCTCAGGAAACCCAGAGCGGGCAGCTCGGAGCCCGGCAGCCTCCTGGGGTAACTGACCCCCATGGGTGCAGGGCCTGCGCTTGGCTGGGCCCGTGAGCACCCAGGACAGGACACTGCGAGCTCCAGGAAAAACACGATTCTGGGGGCTTTATTCTCTATCTTCTAGTATTTATATTCTTTTTTTTTCTTAAAGTCTCAATTACTGAAGCCTTATCATAGAATACCTCTACTGTTATTAATAAATTAAAAATATTAATAACGCTATTAACATTAATTTAATTATTAATCTTTGCAAACTCAAGATTTCAATAAAATTAACGTGAGGAGCTCCTCAGGAAATTCAGAGCTTTGAAAACTCAGATAAAAAACTATTTTTAAACAGCTATTTTTTCTACTTATTTGCAGGTCTTTGGGCAAGGAGTTATTTTATTGACCAAGCAGGTAATAAGATTGGCCTTGCAGCTCTAATATAGCTACTGCCAGCGACCTAAGTTCTGCTCCAATTACAGCAGAGAGTCATGCGTGACAATGTGTGCGACAGTCTCAGAACTGGAACACGACTTGAGCTTGAGAGGATTTTGTCATGCTGACTGTTTTCGTAAACAGGCATTTCAGTTGTAAATTGAAAACACTTGGATCATGAAATCAGTGAGAAAACAAAACAAGSGACAGACTTTTCTGTGCTCCATTAGGCCCATTTTTACTGTCTCTTATTAATTCATGGCACATCACTGCAGATAAGTGAAATCCCCTGAATATTCACCAGCGCATTATAGCCCAAGAACTCATTCTGTAGTGGCTCAAGTTGCTCTTTTAAGGTAGCCTTTCCTTTTTCCCTTCCCTTTTCCATTCGCCAGAGCAGGGCAGCTCAGTCTGTCCTGGAGACCAGCCCTGGGGTTTTCCATGTCTTGCTGTGCCGAGGGCTCCGGGAGCCTGGCCGCAGCGGGCAGGGGAGGTCTCAGTGCGGTGCATGACAGATTAGGCACCCAGCTCGTTCCTGCAACCAGAGCTACATAATYTGCTGGGATGGGCCCTGAAGGGCTTGCTGGGCTCTGATGCACAGCGCAACACGGAGCCTTTGTTACACTCACATCAGGGCCACTGTACTCACTAAAGCCCAGCGTCTTAAAAAGAGCTGCTTCCCGCCCAGGGATTCCACCTCGCAGTCTCCATATAGATGTCCTTTGATACGAGTGATAGGAACTGTAGAGCTTATCTGTCGTTCAAATCTCCAAAGCTGAAACATAAAGCAAAACACAACCRTCTTTCCCTTTTTTTCAAGGCCAAATTACGTCTCAGCCTCTCGGGAAGCTACTGCTCTTGAAATGAAATTCACACCAGGGATAAAGCGGTAGAAGGGAGGCAAAGGAACGAGCTGTGGTCCCCACAGAGCAGTCCCCTAAGCACAGCAGCAGCTTCCTCCCCACCAGCCTCCAGCTCCCCAAAGAGCATCGCTCCACCAGCCCCTCTGCACTACCCACTGTAACAGAAAAATCAAAATCCTTATTTTCCCTGCTAGCAGCATAATGCCTTCCTAACAGCATCTAGCTACACTGTAAAAGAGATGCTTCACTCTCTTCAGTTAAATTGTAGGTTATCCTGTAGATAGCTTAGAATTTAATCTTTTCATGACTGTGGTTATTTTTTCAGGCCTTTCACACAGGAGTTATGGATAACGTGCATGTGCATGTTCTGTTTAGGATAGCAGTAGCAAATTGCAGACTGTTTTCCATCCAAGTACACCTTGTTCTTTTCCATTGTTATAGAGGCTTTGTGGATATTTGATGATATTGTTAAAAAATAAAACATAGCAAACCCAAACCACACTTTCCTGTGTGCATAATATAAATATCAGGCATATGTTTGGGACAGCTGAAGCTTATCAAATGARTCACAGGTTTGGCTTAAGATTCCCCTGGTTACTTCACAGATGCTGTCATTGATTTAGGTCTCCCCAAAGAGGACATTTTGATAACAGCTCCTGCCTCACTCACTACACGATATTTGGAAATCTGTTGTTGAAAATGCAGGCTTGTTACAAATGAAGTAAATGTTGGAAGTAGTTGTCTTCCTATGCATTTTCTTCCTATGGTACCTCTAAGTATATAATGGGACACTGAACCGTCCATACTATCAGATTTAGAATCCCCGCCAAGTCCCTTTCAGGCTCCAGTTTCCCTGATCATTATTTTCACTCATTCAATCCCTTCTGAAACTGAACAGTAATTTCATTTGCTTGCACCTCCCCTGTAGAAGGCCATAGAGCCTAACTGCCAATATCCAACCTAGAATATTTGACAGGTAGACTGTGAATTGCAAAAATCTATTGATAAAACCTATGGAAAAGTCGGTCACACAACTGCAGTTGTGCCACAGATGACAAAAGCACAAGCTCAACAGCATAAAAAATCTGCAGCTCCTGCTACTCAGCAGTGAACTGCATTGTTATTTTTTTCCCCCTTTTAAATTACCTTCATGCAAAAGCAAAGTGGATTTCCCAACATGGAGAAGTTTCTTTAAGAGCAGGGCTTTTGGACCTCCTCAGAGCAACATCATCCCAGAGGCAGATACAAGTAGGGCTTTTTTCCTTCAGTCATCCCCAGGTTAGACTCTGCTATCACTAATGGTATCTGGAAAACCAAATACCATGGAGGATATTTATTGCTTGGAAAAAGAATGAGATCATCCAAAAGCAGAGAAGTTCTCATGGAAAGCAGAGCTATAGTTTCTCTGGCAGGGCTGCTGTAGCAGTGCTGTTCAGCTTGGAGCACTGCCACTGCCTGCTATACTGTCCAGTTAATTCCAGTCATTTTTTTGGATCCATCCCATAAGCTTGCGTTGAGCCATGGCCATGCAGCCCCAAGATGAAACCTTAAAGACCATTTCACTGACCAGAGCCTTTCTCAACCTCCTGTAAAGTGGCTTTTCTCCTCTGCAGGACAGTCTCTAAAAGGCAGCTGAACACACATAGAGCCCCCAGGAGACAAGAGCAACTTCTCCCCCCAGGGTAATTTCCTTCAGTTAGTGATATAGCATCCAGGCAAGAAGAGAAAATATCCCAAGTCTGCACAAAATCCCCTTTGAAGTTTATTTAAAGCACTGAGCTTCAGGTTTCATTCAGAGCAGCACCTTCAAAGCTCTCGTACTCCTCAAGGAGGAGCATTTCTGCAATTTTTGCCTTCCCAAAAGCAGGGGACACACTCCCTGTGCACTCCAAAGCTGTAGCACGTCTTTGCAGAAAAAAAGTCTCCATCACACTTCATTATAGAGAGCAGCACGAGTATGCTCACGGTTTTCCCCTCATAAAATACCAAGCAGTACTTGCTTCCAGAAGCCATTACATTATCCTGGAAACATTGATCCTCAAAGACACGTTGGTGGCCAACTCTTATTTAACACCTAACTGTGAGCATCTGCACCACTCCTTTAACAAAGGCAAAATACCCTGCAGAACAGAGGAACCGCTAAGGGACAGTATAAGGAAGAGCATATAAATTACATTGTTATAAATTACATTGTATATAAATCTGTCCATGTGTTTATGATAAATGTTCTTTTACTCTTTCTTTTTCTTGTTCTCATTTCCTCCCTGCTTTCTAATTGCAGAAAATAAAATAGTACAAGTTCTTGCTTTCATTATATGCTACACCTGCTGCCTGTCCTGAAACAGATGTCTGGAGCATCATTAGCCAATTATTTCTAAGCTTTTGTCAACAGGACTAATTTCAAACATCTTTCTGTTAAATCCTCCTTTCTGCTTCCTCTGTATTTCTCTTCCTTTCCTACAACCATAGCTCCAGCAAAAACTCCTCTATATCAGTTTGCTCCCGTTATGTTTGTCCTGGATCACTGAGCTCGCACAAGAACAAAGAGGGGKATTATAACTACTTTGAAGCAGGAGTCAAGTTTAAAAGACATCATGGATGGGGAGAAGGAGGAGGACAAGGTGAGGGAAGAAAATAAGAATATTTGTCAGCAGTGGGGGCTGACAACACCAGCTCGCTTTTTATGGTTCAGGATTTTGGGGACATCACCACAAAGGAGCGTTTCACGGGCCCGCAAGGACAACTCCTACACTCTCACTGTGAATGASATTTTTGACAACAGGAGAAGAGCCCAATTCCAAGCACCTTCTTCATCTCCTTAACACCTACATAGGCAGCCAAGAAAAGCAGGCTTGGAAAGCGAGCGAGCCTGCGAGGCAGGGATGATGCCGTTGTTGAGGGAGGCATTTGCAGGAACTGATTTCTGCCTCTTATTTACAAATTACACCTTCATAYTTGGAAAAAGCCTCTACTTTGGGAGGAACTGTGAATTGCCCAGGCCAGAAACAGGCTTCATGTAATCACATGGACTGTTAGTGCAGTGACATATATATTTATGGTTTATCTTACYTTGTCCACAGCAGGGGTGGAAGACTTTCCTCTCCTTTTTCATGGGACAAAAAAAAMCCCAAAATGACCTAAAAGCTATGTCTCCATTTAAATATTCTGTGCACACAGTGGCTTATCTCCAGGCATTCCTCCAGTTTTCAAGTAAGAAAATGAGATGCTCTGGCTTTTACACACCAGCCGATCCCCAGCTTGCTCATCCCTGGCTAAGCTGGCAGAAAGTTCCACTTGTAACTGGTAGAAAAGGAGGGTTCATTTTTGCGATCAATAACAAAAAAAAAAAAAAAAAAAACAGGCTGAAACAAGAGCTTTAGGACATGTTGTGCCAGGTTAATTGGCACCACAGTGTTCAGCATTCAGCGCTTGCTGAAAATTGTTCCTTTAGGTTATTTCTTTCACTAGTAAATTCCTGGCTATATTCAGGCACTCTCATTAATCTGGGCTGGTTTCAGCTTGTAAGTTACTGTAACTAGATTAGTGTAGTCCCCATTGCATGCTTAAGAGATGTTCCTGGGGAAGGGTTGGCATCCCTGACAATCCGTTTCTCAGCGCTGTACCTGGACGGGGAGGCTGTATCCTTACCAGATTCTACCAGTTTAATTCAGTTTCCCCTCATCYGTGTCGGCTCCACTGAGAAACTTCAGCAAACAATAATTGTTTCTCCAAAGAGCCTTGCAGAAGTAGAAGCTCTTATGGTTATAAAAAAGATACAGACGCAGGTTTCTCGGGGSTGTCTTGTGCAAGGTGTCTCAACTGGTGCACGACTGAGTTTGTTCTTTCCCCTCAACAGGGGCCCTCATTTGGGCCTCCCTCATCTGCTGGTGCATCTGTCTCAGGAAGCCCAGAGGACTGTAGCACCTCAGGCTTCTTGGCCACTCGTAGAACAACTGGCCAACAAATTACAAAGTCACGTGCAATGGTGGGAGGAGGTTGACATGTACCCACACACAAACTACAATCATATCACTGTAATTTTCTTAGTATATCTACTTTCAGCCTGATATTTTAACTAGCAGACAAATGAAAAGTCTGCAGCAACTGCCAGCTTCACTAATCCTGCCTGTGATGAAATCTGAGCAAGGATCTGAAAGTGGCAGGGAGAGGCAGGTGGCTTCTGTTGAGGGTGCGGCTGGTGCTCGCTCAGGTTTTGGCAAGATGCAAATATTTGAATTTTTAATCTCACACTTGGACCCCTGCTAGAACCTGCACCTAGGAGTTCTGAGAAACAACAATTACAGGAGAGAGAGTATGGAGCACATACACAAAAATGTACCTGTCATGCAATTTCTAGTTGCTATACTGCAACTAGAGGATGGTAACCAATTACTGTTGTACTTATTCCTTTATCTCACATGGCTAAACTTTTATTGCCCACTAGCCTCCAGGCTGGGAGAGGAAGGGTGGAGACCTGACGGGAAGAAAGGGAAACACAGCACCGCGCTGGCAGGAAGCTTCAAAATGCAGGTTGTCCCCAAGACCTGAACTTGCTCCCTTTCAATTTAGAGGTAAGGACATAGATAGAATTACTTCTAGCCACAAAATCTTTTTCCTACARGGCTGTTAACCCTCAAAGTAAACCAAACAACAGTTTGCAGCAGGTTTGCAACAGTTTGCAGCAAGCAGGTTTGCAATACGTTGTCGCATAGTTATCCACGTGGCTCCATACCCCACAGGCTGCTTGCTGAATTCCCATGCTAAATAGTAAATGAGCAACTTCTATTTTTGGCGTTCAACTTTGGAATAAACAAGCATGAACAGATCCACAAAATGGACAGCTTAAGGTCACATAGCCAAATTTAATCTTTTTTTCATATATTACTTTAGTAAATTTTTTTTTTTCCCCAGATGTTTGTGTAATACACATACACAAGCTTACAATGCAAAATCTGAGAACTCAAACACTCAGGAATCATTGATCCAGATTTCTGTTTTTAAGAAATCATTATTTGTATTACAGACAGATCTCAAGAGCTTTGAATGATAAAAGTTAGCAAAAACTGGGAATTACACCCTACACATAAGGAATTGCTTTATCCTTCTATTTACAACAGAGAGAAACTGCAGCATGAAGCAGCCTCCCCTCTTTTCCCATTTGAGCAGAGCTGGTGGGACTGAGGGTAGAGTTGTTCTTCCCTTTGTTTCCTTTGCAGAAAAGCAAACACCTTTCTGTGGCATTAGTAGCATTAAATGTAGAATATTAAGAACCTTTAGTAATTTTTATTCTCAATTTCTATGGAAACAGACCTTTTAAGATAACGTACAAACGTTGCCTGCTTTAAGGACTCCATTTACTTACCTTACTTGCTTTTTACTGCCATAACTGTTCCTATGGAAACCAGAACTGGCCATGTCACAGTCCTACAGCATGAATTCTCACTTGTCAATTTTACATTAAAGTGCCACCTTCAAAGTCCTTTCATAAACCAGGAATGATTGTGTTGCTCTGAGAGYTTTTAATTCAAAAGCGTGTGCTTTCCCTAAATGCTCCACACAATATTTTTAAGGTGTGGTCTTAGTCTAAGAATTTTAACTGTGTGCATGATACGACTCTTTTGGTTAAGGATATAATCTTGAAACAGAGAGACAGTTTATTAGCAGTAAAAGCCCTAGTGTGTGTAGTTAGACTTGCATAAAGGTGACTTATACCAACATGGGTATGTCTAGACTGCTGTCACAGAAGCACACTGTAGAGATACTGAGTAAATGGGTAAAATCAAGCTACTTACTGTGCTCCCCAGCTAGCTGGGTTACTGCTGGGCAGGCATGTGCCTGTGCTGTTCCCTGTAGGTACAAGACGGGGAATGCACTGGATTAGAGCAAGCGGTAGCCTGTGCTGGGTGACTACTGTGGAAAAAATAGAGCACGTTTCAGGCACAGAACTGGAATTAGGCTGCACAGAACTGGAATTAGGCTAGTTCAAATCTAGGCTCCTCCATTAATTTTACCTTAATCTTTAATGCACATAGAAACTGTAAATTCCCTGGCACTTATTAACGTTGTTTCCCTAATTCAAGGTAATTCAAGTGAGAAGAATCTTTTCATGTTCCTGGGGAGCAATCTCCAACAGGAAGCACCATTCACCTCCTAAGACCCTTGCATTGCTGCAGAGATCAGCTTAAATAACTGTCAAAACCAGGTTCTTTCCAGAAAGTTTTAGACACACTTTATGTATAGATCAAAATAGCAGAAGGTACAGAGTCTAGATTGGAGGCAACAGAAGAAATCAGATGCTGCAGGCATAACTATACAAGCTGCCAGGGACCAAAATATAATCCTATTTTGGCATGATTGTGTTTTAACTTATTTTAAAGAGACCCCAAAGAGCAACACCATCAAGACCATCTTTCCCTCCAAGACTCAGCCACACAGAGCTCCTCCCCAGAATTCATCCAGCCCACACACTTGTCTGCTACCCCCAGGAGAACCAGGGCCTTCCTCTCTTCTAAGCTAGATCACCTTTCTTAGGGAGTTTGCAGGATTCACTTAACCCTTTCCCAGTAAAGTCAACTTCTGCTAACAGAGCAGAACCTYTCAAAAATGGCCAGCTGAACATCTCAAGTTAAGCACAGTCAGTTATTGGCACATCCCTACTTATCCAGGGCAATTCATACTTTCCCTTTGGACTATCCCTAAACTCACGTCCTTGTCCATAACCAAATGGTAATACATGGTTAATTCTTGGAATGAGTCTAAATCTTAAAAATGGGAATCGATATCCCAAATTTCTCCCATGGGCAGCCTTTGTCTTAAAGCAACACTTCAAGCTGATCAGTATCAGAGCAGGAATCTGAAAGGAAATATCCCTTGTGACAGTATGACTAGCCAGACCTTTGGTAGGTGTAATTTATAGTTCCCCATCTTCCTACTCAGAACACGGACTTCTTTCTYTGCTTTCTAGAGCCATTCACAGAAAGTCTTCTACCACGTTTTTTTAATTCCTATCTCCTCTGTCTATAGAATACAYAGTACTTAACTCTAAACACAGCGGCAGTGCTAGAAATAACGGCAACCTGTCAACCTGAGTCCTGWAGCAAGCAGAAAAATTAAAGTGAAAGAATGGCTTACACCTAGTTTTACACCATGGACAAATGCACCACCTTTTTAAGGCTGGAGTTTTCCACGGGCCTCTCAAGGCAAATGCCAAATACTTCGTCATGCCGTTCTCTTAGCCTGTATCTCACTGCAGCCATGGCTTGGAACGAGGCACGTAATATAACATCATACCAGAGACCTGGCACATGTGGGGCTACTCGCTGGCTTTCCTCATGCAGATGGTTTATTTTTACCTGCTCTGTCAGTCCTTATAGGGCTTTACCACTAGCTCTGCCTCCTGGGAGTCTGCGATTTCAGCAGTTCTGGGGAAGGAGCAGAGYAAAGAGGAAGGACACATTAAATCTTTTCTACTCTTTTCCAGTTAAAGCTATCACTTTCGCATCATTAATTAAACAGATTACTTGGACAAGACCCTGCAGCAGAGAAGCTTTAAGCATAAATACAGAACAGCTCCAGGCTTTGAACTCTGGCACAYAGGAGAGTTCTGATGAATCCTGCACGTCCCGCATCTTAACTTTCTCTAAGGCCAATGCTCTTTCATCAGTGTCTTTCAGCTGGCACACATATACAGASAGTGATATGGATAGTGTTTTCCCCAAAAGCCACAAAGGAGGGGAAGACACACAAAAAAAACCTACATCACACTGAGATTACAGTGGGTCTTGCTGACTTTGGTATTTTCATCATAGCAGCAGACTTAGGGCTCACCATTTGTGGTGTAGGAAGCAATTTAAAAATAAACAGCAAAACAATGGCTSGTTTGTGAGACTTCTGGTCTGAACAAAACCCACAACAACATGCATCAGTAGAGCCTACTGTAGTTAAGGGAATCCAAACATGCCTTGCAAGCAGTGGGCAAACCGTAGGATGGGATGCATTCCTGAACATTATTTTGCTGAAGGTGGCAGCTGCTTTAGTTGTGGGATCACAGTGCACTCAGGAAACATACATACATACACAGTATGCCAACACTGCAAAAAAAGCCAGGCAAATACATCCGATTGTTTGCTTGCAGGTATTTCTCCAGTTGTTATTAAGCATATATAAAAGATGCACAGATATCACACCACCTGGAAGGTCACAAGATCAGTCCTTAAGCCAGCAAGTCCTGATGTGACCACACTGTAAAACGTGCTCCTTTTAGAAGTACTGACTTCTCTTTGGATGTAAACGTGAGGAGGGCCACATCACACCTTATTGCTAGTTAGGGAAGAACATGCACACAAGGAAGAAGCCCAACTTCCCAGCTCCCCTGTTGCACKATTCCCAGGACTAGTTTGATACAAGTTTCTAGGAATATAAGTCTGCAAAAATTTTAAGACAAAGTATTTGGATAACTCCTCTCAGAAGGTGAACAAAAGTAGCCTTTGAAGAATCAGAATCCTATTCCTTTCATCTAGATTACATTAGGTAACAGCAGCTTTTCTGAGTTAGACTCCTTCTCAACCGCTTCATCTTCCTGACTTTACCCTGAGCAGCCCAGCAACTAACGTATGTTATTGTCCCTCTTCAAAAGGTCGTGTAGTATCCCTCCATCGTGCTGATAACATCGCTGTTACTCTCCAGCAGCTCCAGGACACGGTGCATCACTGCTTCAGACAGACAGGGATGGTAGCTCTGCCGCACGCAGCTCAGGACGTGCAGGAAGTGACAGCCTTTCTCAGCATCTGCAGAAACAAGGGAAAATGCAGCCACACTTGGAGGAAGGACCCCAGCCTCTAACTGCTGCCTATTAACTGTTGTAACTGGGATACAAAAGCAGATCACCTGGACATTAGAACAGAGATAAGGGATCCAACTCTGCATTCACAGTTCTCCAGTTACCAAATGCTCCCATTGATCATGCTAAAAATTGCCAAGGTTGCAACCCTAGCCATGACCACGAATAATCACCAGCCTTCTAGTATACAGGGCTCATCCTGTACAGGTTGATGAAGATAGTGACTTAAGGACTTAAATAACTCCCACTGTTCCTCTGCTACAAGCTGCCCTGTTGCTGCAACTACAATTTATTCAGAAGCAAAAATAACACGTGAAAATCCTTTTATCCACACCTGGCTTCAAAAATGCCTAGGATACAAGGGAGGCAGTGGCCAGTGGTGACTGCTTGCCCAATGCTGGCACCTTGTGGCCTAACTGGCACAGTGCAACTTGCATTCACTTGGCAATGCAGTCTGAGGCAATTCATTACTGGTCACAGAAGGACATGAAATTCAGTACTAAATTCAATCTCCTTTTAAGAGGAATGAACTCTGAAAATACAAGAGAACAAGAATGTGAAGATAGTCCCCYTTCCTGGAGGGCAAGGCAGAGAGGGGTCCTTACAGGCTGCAATCCTGTACATGGCTGCTCCATCCTCCCCTTGATTCAGGAGGCTCCCTGGCAGAGCCAGGAGCTGCAGCCTACCTGGCCCTGGCAGCAGTTTCCCCCTGCAGCCGCCACGAACCCGCTCGTTACCATGAGCAGCCCCCCAGCCTCCCCAGTGCTGAGCTCTGTAAGCAGAGATTTCTCTTCCTCCATGCCTACGAATGGAAGCATCACACGGATGAGGCCKGCAGCACACATGACTCTCTTCACCCTCTGCTCACATGATAAAAGAGATATTTGATAAAGGTACTGAGAAATCTGCATGAAGGTCTAGGGCCAGGGAGGTCTGCGGCTTTTGTTTTTGCCCTTTTTGTTTCATTTTAGTGAATTCCGGGGCCCCAAACAGCCCTAGAAGTTTCTGAGAAAAGTCATTGGTAGAGATACGGAGGCACTAGGAGTTGGCAAATACACAGTTTGGGAGGAACTGCACAGTGTTTCAAGCTAATAATTTCTTCTCCACATTTCTTTCACCAGGCCGTGGTATGCTGTAATGAAAGGTCTCGGTGGCCAGTAGCTAGTAGACCACTGTCCTAGAAGGGATAAGCACAGAACAGAGCGCTGCCTCTCCATGGTTACCTGCTTTAACAAAAGCAGGTAGCTGCATTTTGCATTAGTCATAGGTTTGTCATAACAAAGYCAGACTTCCCATCCCTGACCCATAGTAACTTAGCTTAAGCCACAAAGAATTAARTATAGTGACTCAGGTATTACTCAACACCAGAGAGCAGAGCCTTTTCCTAGATGCTGGTGGGAAATGGCATTTTGGAGCAGCTGCAGGTATCCAGGTATCCCAGAAATACTCCTGGGCTACTCCTAGAAACTCCCCACCACCTTTGAGGGGACATAGCCCTCTCAGCAAAAGATAATAAAATGATGCTGTCCTAAAAATGTCTTTGTTTTTAACATATTGGGATTTGGATCCTATCTCCTGAAGAAAGGCAGGCTCTGATTAATTTTCTTGCCCGATTTCCAACATTAAATAAGACAYGAGTTCTATATTCATGGGCACTTGGCACAAGGCTATGTTTGGGACATGTTAAATGTAACTTTAAATGTTTCTGTTTTTATTGTCTCAATATTAGCCTCACCTGAGTCTAGAAACAGAACCAATATGACACAAAAAGAAACAGAACTAGATTAAGTCTCTCATTTTACAGKTCAGCCTGGAATCAGACTGCATCATCCTCCCCAGTTGTCTTGAATCTCCAGACACGTTCAGAACGGCCTCACATACGGGCTTTGAAGATCATTTTATTTGGAAATAGCTAGAACCATAGGCTAGCATTGCCATGTAGGCATATTATTGACCAGGTTTTGTGAAGCTTTGACTAGTTGTGTTGAAACTATTTTTTAATATATATACACATATATATGTACATATACATATGCACGTATATATGTACAGGAGTTCCAGACAGCTGGGTTGGGTCTCAGAATGCGTCACAACTGAAACAATGGGGTGAGGCTCTGCCTTGAAAGCCAGTAAAGATGCAACTGATTGGACAGAAGAGGTTGGTTTTATCGCAAACCAGTCTTCCTGTCATGGCAGATTAATACTGCTCTTGATGGAAAAGGGCAAGAACTCGATGTGTTGGCACGTTCATATTTCCTCACTAAGAGCCTGCTCATCAGCCCAGGCCAAGCAGCTGGTTAACACTGCATCTGCCCGCTAGAGGGGGACCAACGGATAGACTAGAGCTCACTCTTGCATTGAGTGATGATAAAAACATCCTGTTGATTTTGATTCGAGTCTTTGGATCTTTTTTCCAGAGTTTCAACTTTTCCAGGTGATGACATTGAAATTTTCTATTATTAATGACCAGAATACCGAAAGAGTCTTCCTGAAAGTCAACAGAGAAAGAGAGACTGATTTGGAAACTGTGCTCCTTACAGGTAGTAACCGTGTGCAGATGGARAGCTTCACAGAGAACAAGGGGTTCTGCAATGCAGTTAATATTTGTTCATATTTGGTCAGTATGGCTTTGAGGCCTCAGGAATCTGTAAAGCCCCAATTTTTCTGACATAACTCCTTTTATTGACTGGAGGAATCTCCCAATATCTCCTGAAGCGCTATAAGGACTTCAGCAGCCCCCTGCTGAAGGGAGTGCTATAATATTACAGTATACGGCTACAAGCAGACTGGAGATTATATATCATGAATTCTAGGCAGTCATTTATTCTGCACTACAGTGTGCTCCATCCCACAAACAGCTGCACTCCAGCAGCAAGTGATCCCTGCTGTCACATTCTGCCCAGTGAATTGAAAAAAAACTCTGTAGCACTTTGAGTGTAATTAGTAGACATCCAAGTCAAGCACAAGCTATCACTACCATAATAAAATACAACGCATGAGGGACAGGGATAACTTGGAAGCTATGTAAAGTGTATGTCTTTCATATGGACTGAAAATCCCTACTTACCTCTCTCTCACGCTCACAAGAATATATTACTCCTCCTTTTAGCTACACTGATTAGCTTCACCAGCAACTGAGCCCTGAGTTCAGGGGKAAGGACAAGAATTGCATCTAACCCAGCAGCTGGAGGAGATACTGCCATCAATGTGAGCACAGCTCGTGAGGGGCCTGATTGCACTGCTACTTACGCCTGGGTTTTCGACAGTCTTCCTTGATCACATCTAGGGTCAGTTTAAGCAGCTCCTTATCGTGGTCAGTCACCTAGAAGAAACAAAAGAAAAGGGCAGTTTATAGCAGTCTATTTTGCAGTAGAGAGCAGGGCTGTTAAGAAACAATCCAAAGCCATGATGCATTCTAAACCAACACTGTCATAACTGTGAATTGCATGCTTTAGTTACTCCAAAATTAATGACAAACGTAAAATCTTTGATTTTTTAGTAATTTTAGCAGCATTCATGACTGAGGTGAAGAATATGATTTATTAGAAACAATCCTAGAAGACAGCGAGTCAGCAGAAAACCAAATTTCAACYTACTCCTGATAAAAAAAGAGAACTGTCCCAGGTCCCAGACTTCAGCGTGCACTGATGTGTCAGTGCACAATTTTGCACCTGGAATTGTAGCAGCGATGGAGACTAGCACTGACTCGCAAAAAACAAAGAAACAAAAATCCCCAGCAACTTGGTGGGTTTTGTAAGAGGTAGAAGGGAAGCATGCAGCAGATAAACCTTCTGAATAAACAGAGAGTATGCAGAAGCCCAGCAACCCCTTCCAAAATGTTTCTACTAAGACCACAACACAGGTTCCCACAGAACAGGTTTGCAATAACAGCTCAGTTCCTTACGTGGTATAAGTCCTTGGAGCTACTAGGTTTATGGAAAACCACTCCTTTTTCTTGCAGCATCCTTACTGCTTCCTTAAAAATACTGTGAATCCGTTTTGAGCTTGGGTCACTTTTTGAATCCACCTGCATGGGGAGAGAAAAAAAAAAGAAATTAAGTGGTGAGAAACCTCAGCCATACTAGAGCTGACAGCAAAAATTCCAGGCGGTTTCAAGAGGAAGAAGAATTCAGATGATTTTGTTAAAATGATCTATGAATTATTAAATGAAACAAAATGCATCTGTTGTGTATAACCTAACCAACATCTCAGGCTTTAAAGCAGTATCAGAAGGATCTTTCTTAACAATAGCAAGATCTCCTAACCGCCTTTATTGCATACAGTAACTACTTGATTACATACTGAGAATTCTCTTCCTTTGGAATAGCCTTTACAGGGCATATGGCAGGAGATTGGAATATAAGTGCTTTGTAAGATAACATTCAAGAATTCAAGCACTGGGGATTGGATTTCAATCTCAATTGAAACTGAGGCACTGCTCTAGGAAAGGAGGAAACTAGTAATATTTTAGGCAAGAACAATATTTATTTTCTGTCTCCCATTTTACTCACATTTTGGTCATGCTCTCAAGAACTCTGTGGTGGAAAGAAAAAGGCAAAAGGCAGAGGATAAAGAATACTCAAGAAATGAAGACAGACACAGGAAAATCATCTTTGAGAGAAGATAGTAGTGAGAAAAAAAAAGAATAAGTTTTGTGGGTAGGTAGGATGTAAAAGCCTCTTGTGGAAGAGCAGCATGTCTGAAAGTCTGGAACCAAGAAGGGGATTTAGAACAAAAGGTTCTGTGGCCAGGACACAGCTAAGATACTGGGTAACAGCAGCAGAAGCAAGAAAGGGGAAGAAGGGGAAGGGGAGAGGAAAAAAAAAAAAAAAAAGATGGGTTTGTTTTAAAGTAGAGCAGAGCTAAGAATGTAGGAGAATAACAACTAGTGAAGTAGAAGAGTGGAAGTCCATAAAGAATCAACTGTGGACAGGATAAAGCACAGTAGGTAAAAGCAAGACTATGACCTGCTCCGCAAAAACCTCTCTCTACTGACTACGTCCTTTAGCCTTCATTTACCTGTGGCCACTGCTTCGGTTCCCCAGCTGTGCTGCCCGGGAGCACATTGTGCTCACTGTGGTTTCCTTTGAGAACAGAGCTCAACTGCTTCCCAGAAACCAGCACATCATGAACTGGACGAGACCACAACAGAGCAACCAAAGCAAGATTTGCCAAACCACTTTTTCAGCCACTACCGTAAATGGTCCCATCTTGTCCTGATGAAGATTAACAGAATTCCCAGATCCTACTTCACTGGCTAAATTCCCCCATGGAAACCTTGGGAGTGAAACAGTCAAATACCATGCACTGTAATGAACTCGCAYGGACACTTGTTAGCAAACAGACACTAGGTCGGTGATGAGAGAACACCTTTCTGCAGAGCCTCAACCCCATCCATTTGTGAGTCTCGAGAGAAACTCAGACTACTTCCAGGATTAGGAACTGATGTGCCTGATCAGGAACAGTTACATTCAACATGATTATTAGGCTTAAGTTTACCATACCCCACAATTCTCTCCATCACTTTTCTCYAGTTCCCTTGGTGTTCCAGTGTGTCTCAGTCACATCTCTCACCCTCTGGCCCACAAGATCTAACTATATTTTTTCCTCTCAAATGGTCTGTCAAAATAACTGCTTAATAGTTTAAGCTCATTAGCACAGAACAAGGRCCATTATTTGCAGCCTTCATTTATCCTGAAGTTTTCCCCTGTTCCTGGCTAAAGGAGGCAGACAAAACTCTGTCCACCCCTAAGCACCACAGCTTTGTGTGTTTGGACAGTAACAGACACTACTGCTAACTACAAGCAYGACCTTGCATGAGGCCCCTATGCCAGGCAGAGGGGTGGTTACACTAACACGCATCTCTCCATGGTGCCTCTTCAGGCAAACTTTAGAAACAAATATGAAATGGGGCAGGAAGGGACTTCTAAGTGAAGAGTGGGTGTTGGTTCTCATAGAAAAGCATATTCTCACAGCCATGTCTAAAATGAAGAGATCTTGCCCTCATCTCAAATGCAGGAATTAATCTTCAAGAATCTAAGAGACTGCTARCAAAGCAACCACCTCGAGACTGATCAATTTTTAATGTGAAAGCAAACATTCAAGGGGAAGAGGATGATAAAAATATCTCCAAAGCAGCACAATTGTTATTCATTTTGGCTCAACACTGAGATCTCCTCAGTAAATTAAAAGCAGACTCTGCGTGAACTGCCACACAGCTCAGCCTTACTGAAACAGAATCACCAAGAACGGGTGACAAGAGATTGACAGAGGGAAGGCAGAAAGGCAGCCTTGGAGCAAGAGAATAAGTCAGAAGCTGCTGCCTCTCGCACCTCTCACATGTGCAGAGGGCCTGGGGTGGCTCCACAGCAGCACGGCTGCTCCCAAAGAGCAGAGGAGGGAGCTTTGATTTCACCCTGTGATGGGAGACAGGCTCTAGAACCTGCTCGCCCCGCACCGTCCCCATGGGCAGCTTGACTCAAACACAGTCTAAAATTATATAAACTGTTCCTTTGGTTTAATCTAAAAATATCTTCAGCCTCTTATCCTGCAGCTTCCCCCAGACCTTTCTGTCTCCTAAAAACTAGTGGTATTCCTCCAAAATATTTCCTCCCTTGCTCTTATGCTGAACCAGCTGTGATTTCTCCTGGACTTGAAATAACATTATCTAGCCAGTATATATAAAAGTGTGATTTTGTCCATCAAGCAGAGCTCTGAAGAGACTAGCAAGCTCAAGGTAACCATTAAAGGCTATTAAAAACACATACTACTTCTGAAGTCCATGGCGACTTCTGTACTTACAAGGCTTTGCAAAAGCAGAAAGAAGAAATTTGAGACAGTGAAATCCCATGTGATTCCACATTTCACGCTTGCATTTCAGGAGTTATAAGCTAYGCCAAAGCTGCAGAGGTAGTTAGTTCTGAGTCACACTTTATTAACCATTATTTTCCTTTTACAAAGCTTTTTGTCTGAAAAATTTAAAGCATTTGCAAATATCAAATMATTTAATGCCTGATCCAAAGCACACTGAATTTTGCATTTACCCCTCAATTTTCACATCTTTTCAAAGACAGCAATCCTTTGTTTCACAGTGAGTAACTTCAGATGCCCTAAAATCCTGTCAATGTGGGATATCTCACAAAAAAACAGAGAGAAGCAGCTTTTAAAAAATGTTTTGACAGCTACCACACCACCAGGTATGGCCAGCCATGACTTTATAGGAAAACCAAAAGAAGTGCCCATGTCTCCAGAATTATTATTTCTTTATTTTTTTAAATTTCTATCCTCTAGCTGATGGGCCTCAAATTGGTTAGTGGTTGGTACCACTCACTCACCACTCTGGTCTTTAAACCAAGACCATTCTCCAGTCTTTAAAGCAAGACAGACTTGCTGCACAATCAATAATTTGTCAAAGAATGACGAGATACAGGAACCAGTTTCTCCCTTCGAAATACTGGAAGGATTTARCTGTGGGCTCATTGAGAAGGCAACACACCCAGGTGGTGGTTGAGTTTCCTGGTCTCACCACACACGTGATGCTACTTATGGAAACTGCCTTTTGCAATTTCTCATACAACATTTAAGCCCTGGCTTAGAGAGGTGACATTTTTAGTAGCAGTATTTCTGGACATGTCATTCCTGAAGTCCTGTTACAAGTTTTGCAATATTTACACATACATACATGTATGTATAAGGCAACAATAGAGGTTGTTCAAGAGGCAGGAAGACAAACACGTAGTGCCAGTGATGTATAATGTGTGTTACACCTACAGGATAATGTACAGGCCTGCAGCAAGTATGAGTGACACTGTAAAACTCGCTGCTTTAACTATGTGTCATTGCTGACCTTGAGATAATATTCAAATCAGAAGTACAAACAGCAGTCTGGAAAGTACAAATCACGTGTCCAAGTTAGTGACATGCACAAACTGGAATGGTGGTGCAGAAAGAGCACATTCTGTAGCTGCAACATGCAGCAAATGCATTAAAATGCCTGGTTGCAAGTCACACTTATTCCAGTTTGGAAAATGGATAGATTGAGATCACTGGTAATTTTCTTTAAAAAGGGACCGCAGGCTTGTCCATCCATCAGATTCATTTTCACAGATTCAGCAAGTATACTTTTAATTTCACTAAGCATAAGATGGCTTTTCCTTGATTTCTTGCTTACAGTTTTCCTTGCAGCACCTATTGCTCCAAACTCAAAAGCCATGTACTTATAGAATAAGGAAAAGGCTTGGGGGATAGCACTGAAATGTGAAGTAACATTCCACTAGTCYTAATGTGGTTATTAAATTTTGTTTATTTTATTTAAAAAAATCCTTTCAATTCTCTTCCCAGTCCTCTGTAGGCTCTAATTAAAAGATGTCTGGTATGCACCTGAGCAGAGGACACACTGAGTTCTGCTGCATGTATCTGCTAGATATACTCCTGAGGACTCGTTAGGACTGAAATTAAGCACTGCAACAGCAATGGAAAATGCGCAGGGCCCAGGTGCAAAGCTGCAGAGACARACAGAGATGCTGCCTACCTTGCACTATCTCAGCTATCTCCTTGCATCTGCCCCCTCTGCTTTGCTCTGCTGCCCAGGACTCCATGGCAGCTCCTTTCCATGGAGGAAATATTCCACCAGAGGTATCTCCCAATATGCACATACTTTAAAAAGTTGGGACAGAAGAAGGGGGTGCACCAAATCTCCCAGGATCACAGGGAAAAAGGAAGAGGGAAGTAAGACAAGCATTTAACAGCAGCTATGCTGAAGCACGAGAGTCAGAACAAAACAGAGCAATTGCACATCAAAATAACCCAGCTTTTCATGCCCAGGAAAGGTACAAGGAGTGAATGAATGTGTGTATTTTGGTGTGATGTTTGGTTTTCAGTTTGATCAACTCATTTAGCTCCTACCTTGTCAAACTGGCATGAAATACTATCATTTGATATTACCGGCACTGTTAACCTATTTATTTTGTTTTGAGGGGGATGCAAATCGGAAAGCTAGAGAGGAGAAAAGAAAGGAGGAAGGAGAAATCAGGTTTATCACGTTCATTTTAATGGACCAAACTGAAGTTGACCCTTTGCGCAGGCAGAGCAGCAAAATGAGATGCACCTTCAGGGCATCACTAGGATCTCACCTTGAGGCTCTCAGGTAACTGCAGGTTTTTCTTACGCAAAGAGATATAAACACCTATGTGCCCAAATTCCTGGGACATATACTCACCATACACCTTTTCATCATAGTCAAGAGCAATAACCATTAATTATTATGATTGCTCCTCAGGCTGCTAACAATGCTGATTTAACATTGTTTTTGTTGGGCTTTTGTGTTTTTCTGTTTGTTCTTCATGAGTTCCTCCTGAATGGCTTTAAGACATTCATTATGATCTTACTATAAATGCTAAAACTTCAGACATCAAAGTTTCCAGTATTAGTCACRATAAAGTCACCACTACTTCCTTCAATGTAAAATGTCTGTGGATTTTTAATACTGTTCCAGCTGGTTTAGAAAATGCCCTGTCCCATGTTTCATAACGCAAAATCAAACTTTTCTGTCACAAACTAGAGCAGCTCTTGCCCTTGCTTACATCCAGGATTCATCTAAAATAAACAACAAAACTGCCTTTAATGAAAACAAAAGAAACAACAATCAGGAAGCAGCTATGAGAAGCAGCTCAATGAAGGCAGCAAGAACAAAGCTACTTTTCATTATTATTTGAATTCAGTTGCAGGGGACTATTTTTTGTTTCAACAGATATCTGCCATTAACATAATACAACCCATTTAACTTCACAACGCATAGCAGAAGCAGGCAGTGAAAATGACTGCTATGGATTTCTTTCTTTACAGCAAATCCCCCAAAGTAAACAAGTGAGTCAGACTTGTAATACCCAGGTCTAACAGTTTGAGTTGCCATGGGTAACATGGGTAAGGCTCTAATTCTGTTACTTAGACAGAAATTCACTACTTCACAACAGTTGAGAATCTGGCCTGTGAGTTACCAAATTGCAGAGTAATATAAAACCATGCTACAAAATAGCCTTTGTTCCATTCCCCATTCTTAAGTTAGTCAAGACAATGCTATTGTACTGGAAAGATTTTTTTCTTCTTAACAGTTTCTTTACATGCAGTGCAGATTTCAATTAAATCCTACCTTCTGTTCCTTGCCTTTCTTATCTTTCACAACTAGAGACATCCAGCAAGAGAAAGGTATAACATGGAGCAGTTATTCATCCACTCATCATAATTTCTAAAGTTATATCTATATTAAAATACTGAGCTTCAGATAAAAAATAAAACAGAGTGCCTCTACTCTCCTCCGTTCTCCTGGTTAAATTCAGAATCTCAACCATCTATCATAAACAACTCTTAAATGTCCTTTTCTGATATTATACTGTTCATAAAACTGGATAGTTGGTGCCTGCTGCAGGCTCTATAAGGTTACTCAGACCCAGTACGAAACTATCTTCAACAGTTTTCTCATGGCCTCCTTCAGTCCAGTTTTAAATTTCTCAGGTTAACACCTGAGGTTTCTTAAGTCCTGTAAATAACAGGCAGCAGTCATTTAGGTTTAAAGGAGTATAAGGCAACATTTTCTCCACTAAAAACCTGAAGTGGTTGTATTCACTCACCTCCTGACAGGTGGCACTAGGTAGAGGCTGGTGGGCCAGGGACACAAGGGTATCAATCGTTTCCAGCTCCTGTTGATAAAATGTCTGAATTCTGTTCTGTAGCAAGAAGCCTTTCACTTTCTCACACAGCATATTTGAGAAATCCAGGCTCTCTGGGCCACTACAGGAACACACAGAACATGTCAAAAAGCAAGAAATACACTACTAACTTTTTAAAAAATAATTGCCTGAATTGAGTCTGGTTTTCAAATATCAATAGCCTTTTACTGTCTTTGAAGATTCTAACTCTACATACTTAATTGAAACAGTCAATTTTTATATGCACTGAACATCCAGCTGTTTCTCTTCAGTCCTTTTGTGTTACATTATTGGGATTCAAGATCCACAGTCTCTGAAGCTGCGCTGTATGTGTCAGACCTTCCAATAAATGTCCAGTTACCCTTTAATGGCAAMCTGAAGCTGGGGCCAGGATTCAGTTATTGAGGTTGCACCTTTGGGATAGGAACATGACAGGGCTACAGAGTCAAGAGCATTTTGTCAGAATAGCTTCTTATTTTTACATGTAAAACAAGAATCAAGCAAGGCCACTCCACCATTTAATTTGCTGATCTCCTTCCTGAACCCCAGTTTACTGTCCTAGATGTAAGAGGTCTCTACATGGTGTTTTGCTACCTCTGCTCAAGTGCCCTACTTCTTTTCTCAAATTATGGGCGGGTATCTCATCTGTATGGCTCATAAGAGAGCACTGCAGCAGGTTGCCCTGAGAGGTTGTGGAGTGTCCATTCTTGGAGACATCCWAGGGCCACTGGGAAAGGGTCCTGGGCCATGTGCTGTACGTTCCCTGCTTGAGCAGGGTGGGGGTAGATCTCTAGAGGTCCCTTCCAACCTCAGCCATTCTATCATTCTGTGATTAATTCTTTAGGAGAACAGCAGGCTGCTATTGTATATTTGTGCTCCAGCTAGATCAGCTGGAGCCTTTCCACACAGATAGTATAATAAAAAACAACAATAAAATCCTATACTTCATCTCAAGACCAGTCTGGATAACACATTTACCTCTGTGTCCCCTCTGGAACTTGGAAAGGTTTATCATAAACTTCTCTATAAAGACAAGGGAGCTCCAGCATTCTTGAAATCTGAACATCACACACGGGGTCATCCACTTTATCTGGAGGGGTGAAAAGAACATACATTCCTGGCCAGGGCTGCCATACCAACCTTCTGAGCACGCATACCTGAGGCAGCACAGAAGCATTGCACATGCCAGAATTAAACTGGCATATTTTGCTCTCTGCCATTTGTATAAAAGCAAAACCCACAAAGGCTACTTCCACTTTCGCATCTTACATAGGGGTAAATGATCACTTAAATGCAGCGCAGACTATGCTTTTCTCTGACAACTTGTTTAACTGGAATTTAGGATCTCTGTTTTACCTTTCAGCAATCTTGATGCATTCAATGAAGTCAAAAAAAAAGTAAGTAGCTTTATTTGGACCAATGTAAAAGCAATTTAGAGGCCATTTGAATTGAACGGCTCTTACTTAGCAAAAAAAAAAGGGGGGCAATATTACTAGCCTTTGAATGGGTTATATGCTCATAAAACTCCCATTTGGAGAGAAGGTTGAATTCCCTCTCAGGTTTTAGTTAATGATGAAAAAGCTATAATCTTTTTATTTGATCTATGCAGAGTTTTATAATGATGGGCTTCTTTACACCAAAGGATTTTTTCAGTATTGTCCCTGAAAGACTTAACGGAGGAAAAACAGCCTTTACACAATAATACAGACATTAAGAAAAGCAGTTATGTAAATAAAAAGCTCCTAGGATATCTGTAACTTTGTGCACACAATTGCTACACAGAAGGGTCAGTACCTGCAGCCTCAGAGACTTAGCTGAAGAATTCTCAGTCACTCTGCAGAGCCAGAGTTTAGCACAACCTGGGCTTCATGATATATCATCATACATCATAAATTACTGTCTGTCCATAGAGAGCCTGTGACAAACATTAACTGTCCTCCAAAGCAACTACACTCTCGTTAAAATGTGACATACAAAATCACTAATTCCTCCCTGGGATTTTGACTATTCCACTTCAGCACGTAGAAAATTGGAGCACAATTGACTGTCAGGTACCCAGTTACCAGTATCCAGTTATCTTGTACTCATTCTGGTTACCCTTTACAAGCTTTTCAGGAAAGCCTCATTTTCAGGAAGTCTATTTCCACCAGTTAAATATCAACTCTCATCAAAAAAATGAGGTGCCAGCAAATACAGTGGCAATTATTCAGCAATTTACCTACAGTTTGGGTCTTCCTACAACTTCAGACAACCACCTTACATATATCACAAGTGCATCACACTCACAAAAAGCAGAGGCCTGAATTTCTCTTTGCTGTCGGTAGGTTCGGATGTGACCTCTAACCCTGACAACGTCCCCAATTTCCAGCTTGGTTTTCTGGCTGATCATTTCCTGGAGCTTCTTCCTCTGTTCAAGCACATTAAAATCGTTGGGTGTACTTGGAAAAGCTGTAAAAAGCAGGGGAAAGGAGATCAGGCATCTTTACCCTATATTTATGCAGAATCACATTGCTAAAAATGCTTGAAGTCTGGGCAACAAAATTTCTGAGTATCAATTTTAGTTAACAGTATTATATTGACTTAAACAGTTCACCTGGGAAAGGGGAAAGAGAGGAGATTGTGACTTATCATTCTGAAAATGTCCTAGAAAGGTTGAAAAATCAGAACATTAACTGCAAACAGGAAAAGCTGATGCTGTCATGCTAAGAGGGAGGAGAGGAAAAAAGCCTAGCTGAAATTTTTGCATAAAAGAAAGATGAATCATCCRAGGTGGGGCCAAGGTATTTGTGTGGTGCAATTTGGTATCTACACTGCTGTGAGCACAACTTGACAGAACTTCGTGTTTACGTAACATACCTTCCTAAGAGTAAGTTCTTTATAATTTAAAACCTGCTTACTGATATACAAGCATCTATGAGCACAATTACAAGCTGACAGAAAAAAATTGCTTTTACCCTCTGGGACTTGTTTTCTCTAGCCAATACAAATGAACTAATTTTCATCAATAAAACTGTGCATTTTGGCACTATTGATGTGCATGTAACTTAAGAAYATAAAGGTGAAGAAGCCTTCTGGGTTCTCATTCTACATTAAGCTGTATTTCATGCAATTCCTTTTGTGACCAAGTTCCTCATTAACCATTGCTTTGGTTGTGGGCCCTCACTACTTTTTGGGAAACCAYGCCACAACATTCCAGTTACACAGGAATTTCTCTTAGGTTTAATGACAAAAACTACAAGGTAACCAGGGAGCTCATCTTTCATCTACATCCAGCTTGGTGGGCTTGCTGTTTTATACATAGCTCAGAGAGAAGACTAACTTATATAAGAAGTTAGAGCAGTTTATGTGCTAAAAGCTTTGTTAAATGTAAGTAGGTTTGTACATAAATAGGCTTGTTCCACAACCACCAGAGCATTTGCCTTTTTCATTAAGTTTTCCTCTCCCCATCCTACTAACTGTATGTGTTACAAATATGGGCCAATGCCAAGTAACATTTCTTTCCTAAGAGTTTGATAATCTCCATATGTGGGTTCCCAATATAATACATGAATTTTCAAGCAGGTGCAAAGYTGAAATTATGCTATGCATTGATGACAAGTATGAATTGATGACAGTGGCACTATGACAAGTGCTGAGGGAAAAGCAAGGAGAAAGATACTAGTGAGAAGCCTTGTTATTCAGCGCAAGAAGTGATTCATGTCACATGTGCAACTTTTGCACGTTTAGAACAGTCCAAAGCATAAAAAACTGCTGACGTTCCCACTGTGTTTAAGCTGCTTTCAAGGTCGCCACTGATAAAATAAGCACAAGCAGAAGGGGAATATAAACGCAAAGAAAGAATAAAAGAGGCATCCTGAAAACCCTGAATCACAAGGGTGAGGAAAGAGACCAGGTTGCTGGTTAATAGATGGATTTCAGAAACAGCAGCTGTGGCATGTGGCAAGTTTCCAGGATAGTTCTTCACTAGATGAAGTCACAAAAGCACAGTAAGAGGAGGATTCTTTGAGCAATTTCACAGCATGGAATTGAAATATTATGTTATTCAGATAAGAAAATACATGACAAGTCAAAATGTCGTGTTTTTATTGGCAATAGCACAAAGAAACTAATAGAGGACTCACAAAATGGCCCAAGCTGTAGGATGTGATGTTATTTAAGAAACAAAATAAAACCAACCTCCCCTTAAAGTGTGATTTTAATTTGCTCCTCTTAAGTTTGATTATTTACTAAGTTATTTAAGAAAGACATGAACAAAAACCATTCAGTCAAAAGCAGAATTAGACATTTGATAAATTACCTGATAAAGGTCTTTCTGTTCCCACAGGATTTTTCCAACAGACACAATTTATAACCCCAGTACTATCATCCACTGCAAAAGAATTGCATGAATCACAGTGATTAAGAAAACAGGTTACAAACTTCCAAGAAATTGAAATGAATACTGATAGACATTTAGGGAAACGATTGCTAAAGGCATCTCAACTCATCCAGTTCAAAAGGGAAAGTGGGTGCTCAACTCCTGCTTCTGCTTTTAAAATTTCAGCGTTGATTCAATTGCTGAGGTAGCTCAGCACCAGAAATCATGAGGTCATTAAAACAAGGTATCTCTTTTTTTTTAAACAAAAAATCAAGCGCTGAATTAAATTATGAGGTTTCAATACATTCATCCAAGGAAAGGAAATAGTGGGGATAAAAGTATTCTAAGTTGACCAGGTTGAAAGCAAAATGARTGCTGAATGCTATAGACAGACAAACTAAAATAGGAAACTAAGTACAAAAGTGAAGAGCCAGAGCAATTTAYTATTGGGGCAATCTATTAACAATTCCCTGTTTCTTAACGTCTTCAAATCAACATTAGATATTTTCCTGCCACAAGTTCTAGAGTACAAAAATCAGAAGGAAAGCTGGACAGTGGGAGAGAAGAGAACCCTAGGTCTGCTAACTGGTAAACTTGGCTTTCATTAGGCAGGAAGTTGCTCAAGTAACCCAGTGGCCCCTCCTGACCTTAAAATCTCCTAAMGCAGTATGAAACACATCAAGATAAATATTTCTCCCTCACAGGAGGGCACCACTACAGCAGTGAAACACCGCTAGGATTRTGCACAGAGTCTGCTGGCGGTTCCTGCATGAGAGGATGTTGCTGAGAGCAGAAAGGCAGCTCCTCCTGCCAGGAAGGGACGGGGACAAGATGCTCACAGTTGTGCCCTCGGCCAGGGATTTCCAGCTTACAGCATTTACACCACTGGTGGCCTGCACCTCCACTGCTCAAAAAGCTCAACCAGGGCCGGGAGCTGTCCGGCTTTTCCCATTTTGCCAGTACCCCAGCAAAGTAACTTGGGCGATTTCTGCCGTAGGCACCATACTGACAAGGACAAAGCAGAAAGACAAAGGCTAAGGAAAACAGAAGAGCCAGAGAAATAATTGTTCTACAGATCACTGTTTGAGCAGCTTGTCCAAGGAACATCCTCTAAATAAAATATTTAGCAGAGAAAAAGGCAGTTAAAGCCTGTCACAACATGGCACGGATCACATTTCAAGGCCAGCTACCACTTCAAGCACCTTGCTTCTTCTGTATAGCCATCTCAAACTCTGAGCTTTCACAAAGTGGAACCTGCAATTTTCTTTTGCCCCTTAAACCACATCCTAGACTACAAAAGCATCAGTGTTTACCATGAAGGTCCCAACTGGTACCTGCAGTTGTTTCCTCTAGGAACCAAAGCATCAAAGCAAAAGGCTTTTACATTGTCTCATATGTTTTGAAACAACCTCCCTATTTGGGGGGATCCAATTTCAAGTCATTGTCTTGGCTTCCTGTTTCCCAGCAGCTTAGTCTGGAGCGGGCACATTTCTAATAACCAACATACAGCATCTGGGAGACACAGGCAGTCCCA
The DNA here is from genome assembly GCF_003342845.1 of Nothoprocta perdicaria. NCBI lineage: Eukaryota > Metazoa > Chordata > Aves > Tinamiformes > Tinamidae > Nothoprocta > Nothoprocta perdicaria. The sequence goes on from NW_020455976.1 coordinate 2,765,651, forward strand.
AATCCCCTCACTAACAGCATGCTTGGCCCATTAATGCCCCCCTTTTGAGGTGGTGTCTGCAGCTTCCATTCTGCATAGGAGCTGCTGCTTTAGGATAAGATAATGATCTAGGTGGTAGGATTTCCTCTCCTCCATAGAGAAAAAAGCAGCTGCTACAGCAGAYGGAAGAGCCCCCTACGTTCTGCCAAGACACTATCACAAGCCAGCAAGAATCAGGCAGACAAGGTCTCACGAGAGCCGCAGTGCAGCACCTGCATGACACAGCTTGAGAAAACCTCTGCTGCACCAAATGCAGCAGCTCCCCTTCAGCGAAGGGCTTCGAAACAGAAGAAACAGGCCTGAAGGATCAGGACGGGCTCCTCACTGCCAGTGTGACAGCAAGCAGCAAAGTCCTGGAGAGGTTCTCCTTGCCCACAGAAGGAATCTGGTACCAGAGACAGGCTTTCTCTCTTCCCACAAAAACTCTCTGCAAAAAGACAAGTAACTAGCACGGCACTGATGAATGAAAACTCTGCCAATTGTATTCTAATGAGGCAGGAGAATGTTAATCTATTCTAAGTGGACTCAAGGAATCCACAAGCTGTTGGAAACTTCCTTTGTAGCCTCTTCTCAACAACTTGGTTCTAAACTTTTTTTTTGACCTTCACCTTAATTTAGCCCACTCAAAGTTACCTAGTAAATGAGATAATTGAGTCCATTTTTATTTCTTTATAACAGAAGACAATGTTCCTTGTAGGCTCTGTGCAAGTTTGAGATCCCTGTGAGATTTTGTTTGCTTGTTTTTAACAGCCTCAGAGAATGAAGTGAACCAGATGAAATACCATTTGGTTTGGGAAAGACAAACAAATCAGAAAGGTACACTGGCTAAAATAGGAGCTTGCTCAAACCTAGGCTTTTCTCAAATATCCTTCTCTTAATCAATTATAATAGCAATAAACAAATAATAAAATCAGAACTTCAAAACCTGGATTATCTAAAGTTATTACTTTCTTTTATCCAGAAAAGACAGTTAACTCGCTGTCTTCCACAATTGCTACTTCCTCACCCATTGTGGCTGTTTGGCTTCCAGCACAGAGAAGACCCGAGATCGTCTTTAAGAAGAGGTGCATGCTCTGAGGTAGATGCGTAGGAACAAGGAGAGGAGATGGTGGCTGCGGTACGAAGATATTTCAGTTCTCTATCAGATAAAAAGTACAGAGGGGGAATTGCTCTGCAAGTCCTTTTAAGCAGATGGAAGGCGAGCAAATATTGAGCAGTGTGTGGCACTCACTGATGCAATGCCTGCTCCTGACTCACCAACTGCTGAACTGAGAGTTGCAAGACCTTGCAAGCAGGAAACTGTCTAAGAAGTTACAATTTTATCCTAGTGGAATCAGTCTGCCTGAAACCGGAGGGCAGGCTGGGGAGGAGCACCCTGGCAGGTAGCCTCAAAGCKCAAACCAGGAACTGCTGGAACAAAGATGGGAGCTGAATGTAAAAGGACAGCAGGAAGCCAGACTGCCTGAGAGCTGTACTTAAAGGTTGGCTGATTTAACACTGAGGCCTTAATTCCACCAGTCTGCAGGTCTTTTCATTTCTGTTCCTCCATTTGCTTCCCCAGTCAAATATTTTCAACAAGTCTACATCTGAACTAATGCCAAGACCACTGTGGGAAACCCTTACCTCAAGGGTTTTCTTTTTTTGGCCTCGGTCATTTTGGTTCTGTCTTCCTCTGTTCATAGACAAGTACATTTGCATACTAGTGCAATAAAAGAGTAAGAGCTGACATTCAATCTACGTTTCAACAGCTTGTTATATCAACCATATTTCCACCTCTTAAGTATTTATTTTGCCTGTGCTACTAGAAATGCCAGAATATTTCATACTTTAACAAGCTTACAGTCAATTTATTATTGAGCAGAATGGCAGGGCTACATGGAACATCCAGAAATTAGACTTAAAAAAATGCAGAAAATGTCAGCTTTGAAAAACTTGCAGGGATTTTCTGCAGAGCGTAGGGGCAAATCTGAGGACACGCCAATGCAGGGCACCCTGGGCAGTGCACTGTGTCCCTTTCTACATCGCAGCAGCAGGATGTAGCTGCAGGTGCTGGGGCAGCTGGACTTGCCTATAAGTAGTTGCCTGCATCTTCATGACATTTCTGTGCAGCAGAGAACTGTCTCTGCCCCATTTTGCAAGTGGTAGGAAGCAGCACTCAGTGACTGCCCTTCATCAGGTGGAAACCGTGGCAGAAGATSGGAGACACAAGTCCCTCAATCTTAGACAGGGCTTACATGGATGGTGCCCCCCTCTCCTTGCCAGCTAGACCCACATACCCCTTTGCAAACTTGTCACATAACCACTACTCCAGTCTGTCCTTTCTCCAGATGAAAAAGGTAATTAAACAATAATCAAATGTTTCCATGTTAATTAAATAGTCTGAATACTTGAAGACAACCACCCTCCTTCCAGATGCAGTTGGCAAAGGCTGGTAGCATAGTGAYTGTGTTAGATTTGCTAAGGCATTGAAATATAAACTTAGATGTCTAAGCAAAAAAAAAAAAAAATCCTGCTATTAAAACCTGGATATGACAAAACAGGCAAGTCAGWAGGGATTCCTAGGGCTCAAAAACAGACAAAGTGACTTATTTGCAGGCTCCTTTAAATCCATTTATAGGTAGCTAAAAAAAATTGCATGTACGTGAGAGGAAGACAATGTAGTTCAGTGGCAAAGCAACAATTCAAATTAAGATTTGCTAGAAGACCTCCAGATAATCAGTTATTCAGCTTTAATCTTTTGTTTCTCTACCTTTTTTTGATAAGGAATCTCAACTGCAAATATCAGGATAAGAGCAGAGTTACTTCAAGGCGAATCAAATAAGACAATCTAAGTTCTCAAGGTTGGAAAGTTGATAGATGCCAGAATAAAGAAAGCCTTTTCTTACCTCCATAATTATAGCAGGCATTTCGCTCTTTGGTTTGAACCACTATCCCAACAACATCTACCTGTCGCACTGGATGTCCATTATAAAAGAATATACCTAGACAGAGAACATAAGAACTGAGCATAAAGACATATTCCTTACAAATATCCCRTAGTCATAGACCTGCTCACATGAAAGATCACCTAGTCCTGTGAGGACCAGAAACACTCTGATGCACAGGAAACCAAGTGCTTACTTCTGTGGAGTCTCAGCTTTTATCAGCCCTTTATTTTCTTGCACATTTTGATCTGCAAAAAGAGTTTTGTTGCTGTACTTTTCCTCCCCCCCCCCCCCCAAATCATCATCAGGTTTAGGAGTAAATAATCAAATACAATGGAAGCACTTCAGGCCTTCTCACAATGCAAATGTTCCAAATTAAAGCAAAGCTTCCAAAATGCAAAGTAAAATAAATGTAGTCATTCTTTACTAATGAAACAGTAGCCCTAAGGGGAATATAAGAAAATAAAAACACACACCCCACCAAAACTCAGATTGTAAAGAGTCCCGCTACAACCACCTACACATTACAATCACGCTACAACCACCACAGACAGTATTTTGAGCTCCAGTTCCAGAAATAACTCATTCTGAAAACATCCCTTCAAAGTTATTTTTGTGCATCTGTAAAGATGAGTTGGATAAGAGTAACAGATACAAAAATATGCCCAAGTAAGAGCAAGGAATCAGAGCCCAGTGGACTTCAATAGTACTGAGGCTGTCACGTGCTGTGACCTCTTTCAAGCACTAGAATAGCAGGTCTTTAAGCAGCACTCATGTAAATATTACATGCTGAAGCCTCACCATTCTCTAGCAGGAGGGAAAGAGAGCAATGAGCTACCGACACAGCCTGGGCTGGCTAATCTTCAGTAGATGTTTTTATTCAGTTTCAGAATACTACTGCTTTACTGAAATATTTCACCTGGGATGTACTTCTAAAAACTAGATAACTCAGGGGACTGAGAGGGAGTGTTTGGCTCAATACACTGAGTCAAGTCTTAATCTTGTAAAGGGAAAGAGAAACACTGCAGCAAAGGAGTCATGAAAATGTTCTGTATTAAAAAAAGGCAAAACGGAAAGCCAAAAATAACTTGTCCTACATAGCTGGCAGCCTTAAATGGGCCTGAWGTTAACTTACTTCACAAATGACAGGCAAAAGAAACCAGTAAAGCATCATAAGGTCCCAGGTGATCAGTCAGGAGGCTCTTCTGCAGAAGTATTGCTGCTAAAAGCCCGCTGCAATGGTCTGAGGATGCAGCCAGTGCTGTCACCCTGTAGCTCGCTATAGCATTAGTGCAGTCTCCGGTCAAGTCTTACGCTTAGCAGGTTTGTCCACTTTTCTCTCATTCCATTTACCAGGAGACAACAAACACTGCCATAGAAACACTCAGTGGAGATGCTTCTGCTGTGCATAAACATTCATTAAACCTTTCAAAATCTCTGCAAAAGAAGGTCTGAGTCAGATCCATGGCAYATCTGCAGGGCAGAGCCTCCATGCTCGCCACTGGGCAAAGAGCAACACAACAACAGCCCCACAGAGCATGTTATTATGTTCTCAATTAGTAAACTGAGTTATAGGTTTGGCAAACAATGGATACCAGAGAAAATTGGTTCTCTCCATCCCCTTAAATCTGCACCCAGCTCTATCCTCACTCTCCAAAAAACCTACCTAAACTTATCTGGTAGATGAAATTAAGCCTACATGGTCTATTAAAAGGTATTGAGCTGGACAGCTTGGAGAAAGAAACAGGGAGCTTTTCTAGCCTGAGATTATTGGTTCCAATTAAAACCACACTGCTAGGAACTAACATACTAAATATTTGAAGCCATTCAGTGCCACACATGAGCATAAGCACACTCAGTAGCACTTGTAGGAAATCAGCAAATACAGACATATTAATGTGCTCTGTCCACAGCAGGAAAACATAGCAGCAATCTAGCACAAGCCCTCATATCTTCACCAGTGTTACTAAGCAATGAGTTGGTTGCCATTAATTTTTATTACCTCCTTTTGTGCTATCTGGAACTTCCCTTACTTGTTGACAAGCTGTCCCAAAGCAGTGCTGCACACTCACTTTGAGAAAAGCTCCCTTCCCAGATGTGGTTATGTACTACAACCGAGTTTGACATCTACTAGCATTGCAAGTCCTCTAGGAGTACACAAATGCTCTTYTCATCTGGGTGGTTTTCCAGCCTTCTCGACACCATTTATAGCAGGAGAGAAATTGGCCAGGTTTACTGCTTCTCAATGTGTTGTTCTAAGGGATTAGTCATTGCTGAATCAAATCCTAATGCTTAAAAATGGAAAGAAAAAAAAAAAGAGGTCATTCAGCCCATTTCCTCAGGGTCGGTACAAGACTGTTCCGTACAGTAAATTCCTGGCAAGTTGTACAGCCAAGATATAAATAATCCCACTGATGGGGATCCCACCTTTTTCCTGGGTAGGTTGCTCCATGGTCTAGCAAATCTCATTCTAAGGATGCTTTTCCTGACATTCAGACTGTATTTCTTTCCACTCCTGGTTACAACTCCTTGTTTCGCACTCATTCATTCTTAATTAGCATTACTTARTAACTGATTTACAGTCAATCACGCACTTCACTTCATCTGGTCTTTAACAAATCCATTAATGGCAGGGAACACTGGCCTAAAAACACCTACCTCTTCCTTCACCCAGATATGCTTTTTTTTTTTGGCATTTCTATTGTATTATTATTTGTTTCCCCTGAATAAGATATACAAAAAAAAAAAATGGTTAGATATGAACACAGTATCAGGAGAAAAAAATATTTGTTCTATCAAGTTTTGTTCATTCACATAACTTAGCAAGAATGAACTTTAAAGTTTGGTCTAAAAAAATGATACAGGACTGCAAATAAGCTTAGTTGTGCAAAACACCAGATGCACAGGAAGTGGGGAAAGCCTGTGCCAATTATAAAGGCTGATATCTTGACATGACAGATACCACTTCCTTAAGATCATCTTAGAAAAAAATCCTAATGACAAAACTGAAAGTTCATGAAGCAGAGCACAACTGCAGAGCTTAAGAGAACATAACAGTGTTTGTTAGCAGAGCATAGAGAATAGCACTGTCAAGATCCCTGCTGTTGAAGGAAAATAAATATGAATACCAAATGTACAAAGTAGAGTATATAAGTCACATTATTCTGAGTCAGAGCAAGGCACCTTCTCCTCATGAGGAGAGAACAACAACAAAATCCATAAAACTCAAAGCAAAGCCATGCACTCAGCTTCAGGCTTGCACTATTCCTGATCAACTYCAAGATTCTTAGAGTTCCTCTCAGATAATCTTACATCCTGTTTGGAGTATAGGAATCCTTCTCCAAGAGACACCACACTGCAGAGTCTGTTTAGACTCTCCCCAGTGAAAACAGCAACTCGGGGCCAGGCCCACGCTGCGTTAGACAATGTGCACACGTGGGTGAGACTGGCTGCAGACCAGCAGGAAACAGGCTGTGGAGCACAGTGTCCAACAAGGTTAGGAAATAAAAGGTGTGGTATATGATGCAACATAGAGGCCAGAATTGACAACAAGTTTGTTCAGATAGATGACAGATTTCATATATTTATCATAGCTAGAAATTAAGTAGAAAAAAGGATATCCCTTTTTGTCATATATTAACATGCAYAGGCAAAAGCAAAACATATGCCCAAAGCCCTCAATTATCAATATTGTGCATTAAAAAGAATATTATGGAGATCAGCGAAAAACATAACATGTTTGACCAGATTTTCAGATAAAGAACACAATATGAATCAAATATAATACTGTGTGCACCATAAGCTGCATGTTTAAGTACATACCTGGCACTTGTTTAGATTCTCTCATTTCTTTTATATCCTTGATATAGAGTCTTGCAAATGCAGAAAATACAGGATCCAGCCCCCACAGCAGAGAAGGAATCTCTTCTTCATACTTTTTGGACTTGGACTGCATTCAACACCTGTGAAGATGGAAAAAGATGGAATTACTATCTACATAGGCAACATATGTTTATGTTTCAGCATGAAAAAATAGCTTGCGATCTCACACAACACAACTGATAAGAGACCATGTTCCCAAAATCTAGTTTTTCAGTGCCGCACGAACACATTTAATACAACATTATGTTTGCATAAACAGCATGAAATATTCAGAATATCAACATGGACAATTTACTTGAAGCAATGAGATTCACCAACAAGAGCTCTTCTTCAACTCCTTCAAATGAAACAGAATTCTATGGGCTTTTCCTCTATAGACCCAGGAACAGAGAACTAAAGCACAACACTACTTAAAGAGAACAGGATTGCAGGAAAACGGTCTTTTTTCCTATTTCATGGAGTTTTTTTTTTTTAATTCCATAATCTATCTTCCTCCTTGTTCACTGACTGCGTGTTAATGGCAGTAGAGGGAAAGGCTTATTTTATAAACAATGAATTAAAGCAAATAAGCCCTTCCTTGTTTTGGACATACAGTTTCCAATAAATTCGTAGTACATTCCCCTTCCACATATTCAGCTTTCCCTCTCTATAATAAATGCCTGCTCTCCTACATCATCACCACAGTTAGTTCTCTGCCCATCACATTACTGGTTTCAATTAAAAAATAAACAAAACAGCACTCTATTCAAAAAAAAAAATTTGACCTGCTCACTTTGAATATACATTTTTCTTATCTTTTCCTAAATTGTTTCCTTAAAGCTTTCCAGGTCCCCCTAGAATGAAACAGGAAGAGGAGGTGGGGGGTAGCAGCTTACAGTTGTAGCAAAGGTGGTAAATAGAGGGATTTTTGAATACAGTAGCACGGGTGAGTGCTGTCTCTTGAGAGGGAACAACTCCCTGGTATTGACCTCTGCACAGAACAAGAACCACATGCTTGGGTAGAAACCTCATGCTACGAGGATTATGGCAGCACCTTGCTAATTTGGGAAACACAACCTCCTGGCTACTGCTCAATTTCTTCTCTCATGCTTAGACTTTAATGGGATGGCAAATCACAGTGTGKCACAATGGGCAAGAAATGTTGCTGACTGCTATGCTACTTGTAGAGAACTGCAGGAAACAATTATCTTTATCCCCAAAGTTGACAGTCTCCAATTCTTCAAAAGATTAGCAATCATTTGATCTCCCAAAATTGATCATTTGTTTGGTGAGAAGTTGAGAGTATTCAGTCCCACCAGTCGCTTCATCTTTAAGTAACAATCTTAGTATTTTTGTTTATAATCGTACTTTTTTCTCCAGTACAGGTAACTTATCCAAAGCTACTCTTTTTGCACATGCAATATGTACCTAAAATCTTCTCACTATCCCCTTCTCACTCCAATCTGCCCACCACTGCTGCCACATTATATACACTGCAATAATGCTCGGCTGAAGTTTAGGAAGTAAATTAAGYGTATGATCCCGATAGCACAAGACCGCACGAGACACCACGTAGCAGTTCTTCATCTGCTTGCTACAGCCTGTATCAAATTTAGGCCAAAAACTTTCCCGAGCAGATACATGGTTTGATCTTGTACTTTACCTTGAACACCTGTGTTTAGGACAGTACCGGTTCCCCCTTTTTGCTGCAGTGTCTAGAACAGTTGCCTGCACCACTGTCTTTACACTACGGTGTTTTTAGAGCTTCTATTGGAGACGAAAAAAATGCCGAGAACAAAAATATATGCATATATTTCTTATATTTCTTTGTGCACCTTTTTTTCTCCCCAAGTTATTTAGCATGCTTAATACTAAACTTGTTATATTTCAGCATTGGGCTTTTTTCTTGGACACAAGCCCAAGACAATGGGCCAAACTAACAATCAAAATGATGAGAAATACCAACAAAGCTAACTTCTTTTTTTCTTGTTTTGCATGAACACCCATCCACTACAGTAAAAACCAAGGGCCATCTTTGCACGTGTGCCCATCTCTGGGGGATGAGCAGCAAACCACTGTAGAAGGAAAAAAAAAAAAAAAAAGAGACTTGCACTTTAATAGTTCCCTAAACTTGAAATGACCAGATGTTAACAGATTAAGACAAGCTTTAGCCAAGTCCCAGCAACACTGAGTGCACAGCAGAAGAGGCATCTCCGCATCCTCCAGATATTTTACTGCAGCACTGCTCTGAAGGAAGGAGGCCTCCGTATGCATTGCTCTATTTTGAGATTAACAGCCACACTTGTRGCCCATATTCATTACAATAGATTTTTGCAACAAAGGCTCTTTCCTTCCATCTCAGAAAGCCTATTGGGAGCTAAATCTAAATCCCGGAGTCTCGCTTGAGCTTGCAGAACTTGTTACTGTTCTTTGTAGGGGGAATTTACACCCTTCACATGCACCTTCACATACAGTACTGGTCTCCTTGGTTCGAGTCTACTACAGAAATGCAAAGTTTTATCTTACAAGTTTGGACAAGATTAATTAAAAAAACCTATATACCATATATAACAGGCTGGGAGACTGAAACTATACTGTGGCCCTTAACTTGCTTTCAGCAATGGCCAACTGGCTCATGAACAACTGTGCAAAGAAGTTTCCCCTCAGCCTTGGTAGCTATGCCAACAAGTGCCACCACCCCAAACCCACCTATTTTTCTTCCTCCCTCCCAAGTGGTCCACTCATTTAAAACCAAAACTTGCAGCCTGCTTAATAGTAAATGCATGGTGGGGAAGCACAAAACTCCCTAACATCTGTGTTTTGAGGCTCACTCTTAATCGCAGCTTGTTGTTAACAACAGTTGTCTCCTTTTTCTCCTGGTTCAAAGGAAGATGTTAAAAGAAACGAGCAACCCTTTCCAATGTACCTATTTTTCAGCTCGTTTTCAAGCTTCTTTGCAGATTGATAGAATTAGAAAACATCCTYATAAGGCAGATAAAAACGCTTCTCATCATTTTCTCAGTTCCTATAGAAGAGTTCCTTCCCATAAGTTTTTCATAAACTGGCACAGGAAATCTCTCCTTCCCCGGGGTTAATTAATTAGTGAGTCACCCTGGAGAAAATGGGACTTTCCATTATGCTAGGAGTGTTTTCAGCTCCTAATTGGTATTGTTGGCAATACGCTATCAGCCAGGAAGATAAGAGCTGCCCTGCAGAATGGGYGAACAGGGGGCAGATAGCAGCAGCTTTATAAACAATGCCATAGATTGCCAACAAGAGACAATTCTGAACAGATCATCTATGTGCAAGTGTTTAAGTAACTGATTTTTCTTGAAATAGGGCTACAACACTTGGCAGCRCCAACAATACGGAGACCTTGGGAAAGGCTGGCGTTTTCTGCACCTCACTCTAGATGCAGCTTAGGATTTTACATTTGCTGTCATATAAGAGATCTGATTCTACCAGGGCAGGAAGAGGCCAGAAAAGCAACTGGTCCGTGAGCTTATTAGATATGAAATATCTATTAGATATGAAATATCTTTTCTCCTTTTGCCTTCTTATAAAATATAGCACCCAAAGAAAGGCTATAAAGACACAATGATTTAAAAAAAAAAAAAAAAAAAAAAGAAGTCAAGTGTTAGGAATACTTCTCTGTGGAAAATAATTCTGTTCCAAAGGCAAAAATCTGTAGTTTACATGGCAGCTACATAAACACAAATAAACAACTACAAAAAAAGTCCCATTTTGAGACTATTTTAGAGAAATCCTGTTCACGGAAAGCTGGCTCCTCCACCTAGGGCAGTCAATGATTTAAAAAAAAAAAAAAAAAAAAAAAAGAAGTCAAGTGTTAGGAATACTTCTCTGTGGAAAATAATTCTGTTCCAAAGGCAAAAATCTGTAGTTTACATGGCAGCTACATAAACACAAATAAACAACTACAAAAAAAGTCCCATTTTGAGACTATTTTAGAGAAATCCTGTTCACGGAAAGCTGGCTCCTCCACCTAGGGCAGTCAATGTTCAGTTTTGTGACTGCAAAATTAAAGCACGTTCATAAACCTCAATTCTCTGGCRATCTGAGGACAGCATTATCCTTAAAAGGCAGAAAGAAAGACTAAGGAAAACCATCAACCTTCCCAAATTGCCCCATCCCACATTCTTCTCTCCTTAATGACCCACTTAGCAGCCTTGCTTGCATAGCACCCATTTAACACCCAAGTGATTTGTATAACAGAACTCACCCAAGCAAAAAAAAAAAAAAAAAAAATTTGGCTTCTCCTCTTCTGTGATGTACCTTTTTTTTACAAAAAGGTATCAAAAATTAGGAAATGGTATTCTTCCTAAGTGAAGCAGGAATCAAAGGAAGAGTATTTACRCTGTTGTTTCCCATAGGCTATTCTACAGGGCAATTCAAAGCAAATCTCTGGGAGAAAATTCCCTGCAGTTCTGCAGGATCACTTGGACCATATAAAGCCATATCCAGCTGCTGGTAGGATTTTGTCTGCCCCTAGCTGCCTACAACTGCTGGCAGAGCRCTGCAAGGACCCTCCTCAAATGGACAGGCAATCAGAAGCTGAGGAAATCTCCCCATCACTACAGACACATTAAACACCCAACCAGGCATTTACTACTCTGAGACCATCCCTGCTATCCTCGCACCAGTGAGTTGTGCAGGAACTCCTGAACTGCTAGAGGTAGCAGCTTAAAGTACATATTGGCTTATTTGAATACACCACACTATAAACTGTGGCTGTTGAAGTGCTTCGTGGGTCAGCCCTTTCTGCCACAAAGCAGACAAGATGGGGAAAGCCACCGCAGAGGAAACAGCTGAGAGTTGTGACCACCTCAGCCATTGAACTCACCTGGGTTTGAGTCAACACTCTTCGTGACAAATAAACATTATTCAATTCTTCATGAAGAGCAGAGACAATTCCAACACSATGCGGTTAAAAACGCATTTCAATAAATGGTTTTAATTACTCAAAGTCACACAGATCGTTTCAAATTGAAAACAAACCTAGCATGTTATTATGCAAGTTGATCTCCATGAACTGAGAAGTAAAGCCTTTTAACAGCTAACAGAATAAAGATTAAAATGAAATTCATAATTTTAAAAAGTTTCAAAACAAGTAACATGATAAAAACACCGCTGAGATCAAAATATATCACTGAAAGACAGAAAAGGCTCTTGAACAAATGTACATTAGTAATCAACTTTATATATGTTAGAAAACAGCAAGGTAAAGTCAGGCAGAGCCTCATCCTAAAAGAAAAAAAAAAAAAAACACACTTTCAGGCTGTTCTCAGTAATTTACCTCTACTACTGCTCTTTTTTTGAGCAGTTAAAAAAAACAGATGTCACCAAGGGCATCTCCAAAAATAACAGATTCACCAAAAAAATAGAAGAAAAAGAATTGCAGAGAATTTCTTACAGAAGCTGCTTAAAATGTTAGACTTCATCCATCTTTTAATTACGTGATTCGATGTGACAGGACACCTCCTTGGTGAGAGAAAGATGCTGCAAGACAGAAGACCTATGACCAGAAACCTTTGCCATGAGGGAGACAGTCAACAGCAGAGGCGTTGCCCACACAGGCCTGTAACATAATAGGCAGCAAACAGATAGGACCAAAAAGGCCATACGTGATCATTAAGCAACTGACACAGTTACCCTTTGTTCAACAGTCTGGCAACGGAGCTAATGTCTCCATAATTTAAACTGTACCATATTTCTCTTGCTTTCCTTTTCCTCCTTTCCACATCACTGCCTAGAAATCCTTCTGGGCAAGCATATGTGGCTGCAAGAGACCAGACAGATTGGCTCCTCCACCATCAGCAGGCTTGGAAGGAAGAGCAACAAAGCCTGCAGTTCTAAATCATCTCCTTGGGGACTGCAAATTGTTTCATATGCRAATTAAACTTTGTAACACACATTTTGGGACCAAATTTTCCAGAAGGATGATTCTGGACACTAACAAGGAAATGTGCAATAAAACAAACAGTGGAAGTCGCTCYTTCAGAATCTCATCCCGTGATTTAGTCACAAGATATTTTCCTATGTACCAAGAAATCAATGCAAACCTCTTAACAGACCAGTAAACGGGCTCTATGTGTTTATCATATCACAGACATCTGTTATTTATGTAGATGAAGAATTACTGTACATCAAAAAAGCAGCTGACACTACTGACTGCCAGCCAGAAAGCCTGACTTGCCATTTGTATTTTAAAGCTATTGGTTAATCATGCTAAAGCATTGTTTCCATATAAACCTCTAACCTGTTCAGAGAGAGGGCAGGATGAAGTCTATGAAGATGATTAATTTAATTCTCTCTGAAAGCTCTTAATCACCTGCAGTGCTGCTAGAATGAACTGCACTGCTGAGAAGACATTCTGCTGCTGGCAGAGAAGGGTTTCAGCTATTAGTGTAATGTAAAAACAAACAAAGTGAAATATCAACTACAATTTATAATAAGTTTTCTGRTTGAAAAAAACAGCTGTATAGGATCTTTGAGAGCAAAAGTATTTCAAGCAGAATCTTGACTCAAAATTCCTGGACAAACATGTGTAATCTGTTGATCCAACATAAAGAGATACTACCTTATTCAGGTTAACTAACAGAGCAAAGAGAATAAAAAGCAATCCACCCCATTAAGGCYACATGGTTAGCACACTTTCTTTGGCACGAAAGTGCAATATAGACTTGGTGCTACCTGTTGTATGAGTACTTCAAGACCTCAGGAATAGAGAGGCAGCTGCAAACACAGGTCAATAGCTTCCCGAAGTCACAAGCCTCTGTACTGTATGGCAAGTCTAACTCACTTTCTTTTACAGGCAAGTTTTCCTGGCCTTTTTTCTTTTTCCTCCTTTTTTTATTCTTTTTTTTTTTTTCCCCCACCTTTAACTTTTTTTTTTTTTTTGCAATAGCTGCAAACTAATGTTTTAGTATCTGGACTAAGAACAGAATTGATCTGAACTTGGCTGCTGCAATGCAATAGTGCAACGGGGAACTTGGTTACAAGCAGAGATTCCAACATAATTAATCTACCACTTAGTCTTTGTGTAGAAATGTTGTCACAAAAAGTTTTCAAAGCATTTGCAGTGGGTACCAAAGCATTAGATTGTGACAAACCTGTACAACATTCTGAAAACGGTTTGAATTTGTCTTTGCTGAATGAGTGACCCTTTTAGCTTTATCAGAACACTGTAAGACAGTACTTGTAAACTGCCCCCGAGTAACCCTGTTGCACACACAAGACTTGATTCAAATCAGAATACTTTTTACATCTCAGATGCAACTAGGATCTAAGGATCACACAGGCTGTGAGCATAGCTATAGTCTGGCAGTAGTCATGGGGAATTCCTCTGGAAGATTGAGGTCTAACTGTTACCTTACCTAAAAGTAAAAACTTACCTTACCTAAAAGATCAGATAATTTCTTATCTAAAAGAAATCCATTATTTTTCCCTACATCAGTTATACACAATTCTGCAAAATTCTCTTACTCTTCCAAGTACTTTCATTTTGTTTGAATGAACTCCACATGGCAAGATTTTTTTTTTTTAAATGATCTGAAAGACAAATTAATGCAAGCTAAAAAGCAGCAGAAAGAAAAGCCTTTGATTCCTTTTCTACCCACTGACTAAGGGACCCACCAACCACATGCAAGCAGCATCAGAAAAGCATAACAAGCTCGTGGCTCTTTACATTGTATGATGCTTCAGACTTGCCCCAGTAATAGGGGAAAAAAGAAAAAGTTCTGCAATGATCTGCTTAGTCTCAATCCATGTGATGGAGACTGATGTCCATGTCTATTAGGAACTGTTAAAAATCCAGATTTTGTCCTCTATCAGTTTTTGGGTTAGCAATTTTTGTAATTCTCAGAGGATATTCTGAAATAATGAGCATCTTATGCATGCCCTCTCCGAGCTTTTTCCAAAATCTCATCAGCGAGAGCTGATAAGGGTTGATGAAGTACTAACCACAAAACTAGTTAGGAGCATCTATTCTGCAATTTGAGTAAAATCTTAACTCCAATAACTTTATGCCCCAAGAAGGCTACATTTACTTGCCAGCCATAATTTCTGCCCACCTTTAAACACTTATTTGAATAAGATAGGAAGCATGAAATGGACAAAACACAAACAAGATTCTTTTAAGGAAATACCTCACTGACTACTGGCTGTAACATCTTCAATTCTTATGTGAACTAGTCATTAAAAACATCTCTTTCACAGATACCACATGAAAACTCACTAGTATTTCCCACTTCTTGATAAGCAGGGAGAAAGAGGAAGAATCCTTTATGAACAGCTTAAAAGTGTTTTCTTACTTGCATTTAAATTTTAATAGTCAGCCACTCTTGTACATTACATCAGAACATTGTATATTATAACTCAACCATAAGCCACACAGGTTATTTTTTCTTTGGGCAATTTTATGGATCTCTGCTAAAAAAAATCTGTTCAAATCACTAAGAGTCTTTTTTGAATTAATATTAATATTATACATACTATGTTGTATACGAGAATATATAACTTCATAGATGAGAGATTAAAGACTCCTGACAAAAAGATAAAGATTTCAAGGCACTTGAGATGAAAACTGAATCAATGATATGCTTTCTCATAGGCAGGTGCCAATATCCAAGGTTTCCATATGCTAATGTAGAGCACACAACAGCTGATTTTATCAACACATTATTTTAGCTACACACATCACTGTTACAGGATAGGATTTGTTTTTCTATAGAGTCTCTTCTTGATACAACACATAGTAATCTTTTACTGTCTCAAAAATAAGAATTATATAATTACTTATACAAACCCAGGTTAAAAATAAGGCAAAATACATAGAGAAGGTATTCCAAACATGAATGTAATGCAAGTAAACATATTACCATAAAATTACTTTGGTTTTCAATAAAAAATTCTTTATGAAAAACACCATTTCTCAGTAAAAACTTTTACATTTCTTTATATTTTAAATTTCCAGCTCTACATTAACAAATGCTTGATATCTCACATTCTACATGTTATTTGCCATTTTCCTACTAGATGTTTCCAATAGATTTCCACTGTAATGTCTCTTTGGGATATTAATAAATAATCAGCAATATTCAGACCAATCTTAGGGTTAGATCATCTTTTTTTTCCAAAATGTTCCCTACTTTTCAGTACAATATAGTTTTATTAATAGTTGCAGAAGTGTAATAATCTTCCATGCTTGTGCTTACAAGACAACCAGGATTGGTTTTGTGGCCTGCATGTAATAAAATAGGTGTTCCTAAGTAACTCATTCTACTAGTAGGTTGCAAGTTGTTCAGTTCTAAGATTCCAGAGYTGATCCGGATCATAAGAGAACACAATGTCCATTGGGAGGTAGGGAAGTGCCCGGGGGGAAAAAAAAAATGAGGATTTGGAGAAAGAAAAACAGCAAAGCAGCAAGACGTGTACTTTTTTGTTCAGACATTTTTCCTGTCTTGACTGAAAGCAATACTGAGATGCAAAGCTATCTTTATCCCTTAATAAATTTATAATCCTAGCTGCTATTTGAACTAATGCAAATTTGAAAGCCACAAACAAAAAGCACAAATCAGSTCATGACTCCTATGCAAGAAAAGGTCTAATCACCAATTGGAGGAAAGACAAACATGGTGAAACATTTGTAACACATGGTTTCATGCGACTTAACTAAAGCTTTTAATATCCATCAGATGGAGGGTGCTCTGCAAGTTTTGAAAACTTTTTCTTGTGTTCATGTATAGTTTTGATCAAGTAGATTTTGCTTAAAATATTACCTCCACAAATTAAAATATTACCAAATTAAATATTACCTCAACTGAAATAAATCTAATAGATAAACTGATTCTCTTCAATAATTCTGTGAAAGATTGTTATAATGATGTTAAGATATGGAAAGAAATCTAAAGAAATCTTTAGTAGAATAACTATTTAACCATGAAAATAGATGTTTTACAGTGTTGTCTCATTTCTGAGACCATCAACACAATATCTTAATACTATCCAAAAGCCCTTTTATAGCAATTTTCAAATTGAACATGACCCAAAGAGCATCCAGCCTTCTTCTTGAAGAAAATTAATCATGAAGGACCTGAAATAAAAACTTTACTATAACATATTCAAATAATGACTTTATTATAACATATTACACTATTCAGGTAATCAATAAAGAGATTAGAGAGTAAATCAATAAAGCTGTTGAAATGGCAAGTTGTCAACTCTTTCCATTAAATCTGTGGCACAGCTCTGCTTGTCACTGAAGTCTATAAGCACAACTTACCCCTCACGTTACATGCGCTGCCTTGGCTATGTTGCAAACTATCGGCCTTGAAGGTGGATTTGTAACAGACCAGCTGGAAGCAAGAGGAAAAATAAGTTTAACTTTAATTTGACTGACRTCACTGCAAAAGACTTTCAACAACTCTTGAAAGTCTTTGACCCGATATATTTCAGTGATGTAATTCTGGTCTTATTTCTTGTAATATTTACTCAAATATCTGTTTTTTATTCAAGATGTCCATATTTAGATTATTGCAGTGTGGTGGGGGGGTCTAATATTTGATTTTAAATATCACCTGCTTAATAAAACACTCTCACCTGAAAATGTTCAGATCATTTTACAACTTATTTGCTTTGCCATCATCCCCAAATGTGTTATCASTTCACAGAAGAACTGCATCCCAAAATACAGCTGGGAATGGTATCTTCATGGGAAGGAAGAACCCCTGTCACACACCTCCATAACAATTAATCTCATACAGTTAAATATTGCACAAAACAGCATTTCTAAAATGGGACATGGTAAACTGCCCTTTAAAGACAGCTTCTTCGATTGCCAGTGGAGAAAGTTATGCCAGTTTAGTTTAAACACTCCTTTTTCTGAACCCAAAATTAGAATAGATCAGCCTGATTTCTAATACTTAAAAGCTTACTAATGCAAACATCAAGTAATACTCATAAACATTGAAGTTTACAAATACTGATAAGTTTCTAAGGCAATTCTTAGATTAATTAGTCCTATGGAAACTCAAAAGCAAGAAGTCACATAGTAGTTTGTTTCAAGGTTATTGATAGGAACCTGAATATTGTTTCACGCTAATGAAATAAGCAGTCTCTTAAAGCTTGCCTTTTCATGGTCTAACCTCAGTAACATAAATAGGAATTACCATACTACTGAATTATCACTCTTAATTTTAGCAAAAAGTCTAATAAAATAGCAAATATGAAAGTAAGATTATCTTTTCCATTCCTTTATGAAGGCAGCTTTAAAAAACGCAGACCGGAAACACGTGTCTCTTAGCTGCACACACATCAACCGTAGATTTAACATATGGGTACAGATGTTACACAAGGAGTTCTCTTCACAAGCCCTCCAAAAAAAAAAAAAAAACCCCAAAAAATTAAAGGACGCTCTTCCAGGCTACCCTGCTACATTATAAAGTATTTACAAATATTTCTTTCATTTAAAAATATTTTCTTCTTTACCTTGGATAAATGTGAATAAAGTTTACCTTGAATAAAACCTACAAGTTTTTACCAGACTGTACTTAGAGTGTCAATTCTGAGCATGAACTTAGAGCAAATGTAGGAATGCTGTTTAGGACACAGCAAAAGTACATAGCACGTAGCTGGCCCTGTACCATTACAGCACAGGAGGCAGAGACTGTGTGGCAAGAAGCACAAAGGCATCCTGAAAATGAACAAAAAGCTAAAAACCTGGCAMAAATAGAAAGGAAATATCATGGAGGAACAGAAATATGCTTACAGCCTATATGTAACATAGAAGGACACTAAAAACACTGTAGTATTTAAAACCCAGTGAACTGAAGGGCTTCTATCAGGAGGCAATACATTGACTACAACAGGAATACAAAATTACTGACGAGGATAAAAAAAGGGGGGGAGAAAAACTTTAAATATGGGACAGATCAAAAGTCTCTCTCAAACATCTGAGGAAGGTCATAAAGCCATGGTTGTTAAAGGAAACTTATCAGAACTTCCTCCCAAGAAATCTAGAACTTCAAGGAAAAAGAGTCAGATAAAAAGGCAGATTATAGAAAGAACTTCAGAAGCAGAAGCTAGACATAGCAGATCTTGGCAAGAACCAAAAAACAGTGCCTATGGATAAAAACCTCCACAAAACTGTAAGGGATCAACGAAAATATCACATCCATGAAGAAAAGAAACAGTGCTGAGTGCCAAAGGTGGCAGACTATGAAGGATGAAACAAGGAGGCTGCCTCAAATTAAACTGCAAGTCACCTGTGACCTTGCCATAATTCAATGAGCTGCAAGGGTCAGAAATAAAACTGGAGGGGCTAAGTAAAAGTGTGGGTAGTCAAGATCAAAAGAGTATAACAAATATACCATTCCATATTTTGAAAGAACTGAGGACAAAGTATAAGTTGAAGGGTAATTTATGCTGTGAAGAAACTGAAGCAGGGCAATTGAAACTGCAGCAGAAATGGAAAGGGGCAAAGTTAGAAACAGTAGGAAGTTAAAGCAATGAAATCAATTGTGATATTTAGCAGCAGAAAGCACAAAGCAGTCTTCTAAATTTTAAGGAGGATAAAAGGATTGCAGTAAAGACTTGCAGCTATTTTTAAGTCAGTTTCTTTGATGCACAACTAAAATGAWCCCTTAACATCAGCCTGCTCAGACATTCTAAGCAATCATCACATTTTCAAAACACATTGCATTAAATTCCTGAAGGAGAAATTTTAATATATTTGAAAAAACACTTTTACCTTTTTATTCCTACCATCTGGAAACATTTAAAGTTGCTAAAAATTGCTACTAGGGAGAAGAGAAAATTAAAAAAAAAAAAAAAAAAAGAAAGAAAGGCAGGCTTCATACAGCCTCCTCCATACCAGGAAGTCAATGCAAATCGGGAATGATTTGCTACTGGCACTTAACCTTCACCTTACAGTTTATTTTTAGGATTGAGTGACAAGCTGTAACTTCAGAGTAGAAGAACAACGGGAAAAATAGAAAAACATGGCTCAGTCTTACTTTCAAATACAAAAATTAAACCTTAAATTGCTTTTTAACGAGTGAGCAGAAAGAAGCAAAAAAAAAGCAAAACAAACACACACTCAACATATAATTGACTTAACTGTGAATTTCCTGTGGCAGTCTTTCAATTGCTATTTTCATAGCTTACATGAACTAAAAACTCTGGAACAGGGAGACTATCTATATAAAAGTCTAAAACGCAGTCTAAAACCAATCTGTAACACCTAGCAGTATTTAGTCACTGCTTGGACACTGTCCTGGTTCTGAATGAACCTGTTCTATCACACCCATGTTAAAAGCAACCTGAGTATTAGACCCATGCTGTATGTAAACTGCTTAGTCAACAGTTCATTAGGCAATGCAGTTGAGAAAGAACAGGTCCCCAATATGCCAATCCCTTAAGTGCCAGTCTTCTTGAGAGAGCAAGCATAACTACTTCTGACCCCAGAGAGCTCAACAAATTTGCTTAGTTTTAGTTTCCAGTTGTTACTGAAAACTCTCAAACTTCTCCCCCCTACTTTGGCTACCCAGAAACAAACACCAAGGCTGAAAAACAAAACTTCGTAGGTACTMGGAATCTATGCAATGGCATTTTAAGATTTCCCTCTCCACCCCCATCCTACATTAATTAGTAAGTTCAAACTACTAGAGATAAATTAACCACAAACCACTTTCTATCCAAAAGCAAATAAAATAGTTAATAATATTACAGCCATCTTTTGGCTTTTGCATTCTAATCAAGGCTACAGTTCCCACCTTAAAGAACATCAAAAAAAAAACCCAAAAATATAGAAATATCATAGAAAGGAACACAAAACAGTTTAAAAAAATGAGATTCTGCAAGTTAAAGTGGTACAGATAACATGGAAAAACCTTATGAACCAGTTTCTCTGTTATTGTATTTAATTCTAAGCTATCTACATGAAACTTTCAAAAGAAGATAACAGGTCCAGCACAACCATACAGATGAAAGAAAACTAATCTGGACCATGGCTGTATGTTGGTATTACCCTTAGACACACATATAGGCACAGCATTAATATCCTCCACAGAAAGTTTTGCATCTTAAGCCTGAGCAGTCTATACAGAGGTTACAAAAATGCAGTCTTCTGACCAGCAAACATTAATCACTAAACAAAGCAGGTCTGCTTACTAGCTCCTCTATAACAGGCCTATTTGAGAGGTCCTCAGTTCGTGGAATAGTATTTCCCTTGAAATTGATTTTGTTCGGATTCAAGGGACTAACTCATGACACCACATTGTTACTTCATGCATAAGCTCTTTGTGGCAGGAGCCATCTTCTCATTCCGTGACGGGACAGTGCCTAGCACAGTGTGTTCCTGTACACTATAAATACTATTAGCACTACTAATTACTCAGTATACGATGCCAACAGATTCTTAAGAGGCTTCTGTCCCAGCATGCTGCAGCAGGCGAAAAGTGTTAACACGTGATGCAAAGTTCAGTTCCAGTTTCCCCCGGTGCCCTTATTTCCTTCTGAAGCACTTTGCTAATCTCCACAACGCACATCTGGGCTGTTGGACGGCTGTTTGGCCAAAAATCCCTTCCTGACTCAGGTCAATGCTTTCAGTTCATTAAAGTTGTACTTCTTTCAAGAGGGCTACTAAGCTGCCATTTGATCCCCATAACTGGTATATCTCAATACTTCACAACTTTTACTGATTTTACATTAACTACTCTCCTTAGATTGGAGAATACTATCATGCTAATAAAATTGCCTGAGGAAAGACACAAGTGATCTTTAAAACCTTTTAATGCTCTGATTTCATATGAGGCTTAAGCGTTCCCTAATTCTTACAGAGTGTTTGCCTCACAGTTACATCTCCTAAGACTTAAATCATGGCCTTAATGGCAAGATCAACTTCCTGCCTCCCCTCACAGCCTAAGTTACCACCAAGACATCTGTTAACTGCCCCTTACCCAGAAGGTGGCAACACCTCCTGCTTTCAAATGAAGCAATGCTATTCATTCTGCAGCCTATAAACAGCATGACCGTTAAAACACACTCGTATTTCAGGCTGATGGAGTCACTTATGGGAAAAGGAGGAGGCAAAATAAGGAAAGTCACACCCGTCCCAGCAATTAAACCTCACAGGGTGCTAATAGTTTCACAGTCACATCACACGCTGTGCAGCTCATTGCCGGGGCAGTGCAGTGGCAGGTCTGGAAAGGACGCTGYTTTCCAGAGGCCTCCCGCTGCTCAAGAGGCTTCTCCCCACCCCCAACCCCCCCACCTCAGCAGGCACCAACCGCCACCGCAGCCTCTCAACCGCCACAGTAACGGTCATGGAAGGCCCAGCGCCCCGAGGGGTGGAGGCTACAGGATGGGGCGAAGCCACCCTTTATAGAGGCCGCGCTAGGAGCGCAGAGCAGACCGCARGTGAAGGGAAGGAGAGAAGGAAGGAAGGCCGTTCCGCCTGCCCAGCGCTGCCTCAGCGCGGGCAAAGGAAGGGGGCTCCCAGCCCTCCTCCATCTTAAAGCCGGACACCAACTTACCCGCCCGAGGTCTCGCCGGGTTCCTATTGGCTGGCGCCGCCACCGCCGCGTCACGTGGGGAAGGAAAGGGGCGGGGCACCTTCCCCCCCCCGTCCGTCGCCGCAAGCCAAGGAACCGTTTGTGGGCGGAGGGGGGGGTATCGCGCGCGCGCATGCGCCTGACGGGGAGGCGCGAGGCGGCTGSGCGCATGCGCTGTGGCGGTGGCGGCGGCCGTTGGGGCGCGAGGCGGTAACGGCCGTAACGGCCACGGAGGAGGCGCCCGTGCGGCCGCCCCTCCCCGCAGGAAGCGGAGCCGCCCGCGCCGCGCTGAGAGGGCGGAGGGGCCCGCGGCAGCGCCGCCCTTCCCGCGCAGCCCGCCCCGCGCTCCGGTGCCCGGCGGGCGGTGAGGGCGGGAGGGCAGCGCCGGCCCCGCCTCCGCGGGCCGCGTCCCCCGCCGCATCCGAGCCCGGCACTTGTTGCTGACGCGATGGTGGCTGGTGCTGCCTAGGGAGCCGCGTCGCGCGGGGGGGGGGGGGGCTGCGCCCCACTTTTATCCTGTTTTATTTTTAATTGCTGTTATTTATTTTTCCGTCGATTTCGTTGCGCTCTTACGACCCCGAGGGTCGCCCTGAGCTCCCCGTGGCGCCTGCTGCCGCCCCGCCTGCTCCCCGCTCCGAACCCGCG
Source organism: Nothoprocta perdicaria (assembly GCF_003342845.1). NCBI lineage: Eukaryota > Metazoa > Chordata > Aves > Tinamiformes > Tinamidae > Nothoprocta > Nothoprocta perdicaria. Next base: position 2,788,689 of record NW_020455976.1, read on the forward strand.
CCCAGCAGGAGACAAGGAATAAAAAGCAGAGGGAAAAAAAATGTCTTTCTTCAACTTTCGCAAGATCTTCAAGCTGGGCGGCGAGAAGAAGAAGAAGCAGTACGAGCATGTCAAGAGGGACCTGAACCCGGAGGAGCTGTGGGAAATCATCGGCGAGCTGGGAGACGGCGCCTTCGGGAAGGTCTTCAAGGTGAGGGCGCCCCGAGGCCGCGCTGAGGGGCGGCAGGAGTTGAGGGGGGGGGGGTCAGACGGGTGCGGCGCCCACCTGCCGCCCCAGCGCCTGTTGCTCGCGGCCGCCGCGGAAACTAAAGATAGAAAAAAGACCTATTAGGTCATTGTCCCGCCTCCTGCTCCACCCTGGCCCTGCCGAAACCCTCACTTCCCCTCTAGCTTATTTTATTTATTTTTTTTTCCGGGACTTAGCACGGCTTCTGATCTTTCAAAGACTGCAATTTTCCACTTTTCAAAACTGTACTTTTTTGTTGCTGTTTTGAACTTTTCCTCCACAAAGAATCCCACCATCAGCAAGACTCACTGTTGCGTCCCTTCCATACTTCCAGGGTCTTCCTTTAAGTGGGCATTTGCCCTTTTCGTCCCTTGGAGAGCTGAATGAATTGTTACTGATATGCCCAGGCTTTCCTCCAGTCTGTGGCCTCCTAACTTTTCCCAGTTGCTTTGCCTTGAATTCTTGGAGTTTACCAGTACAAGTAGCATTTTTAAGGATATTTCACTTGGGATTCCTCCAGCAAAATAGAGTATATTGAGCTATCTGTAATGCTGCTAGTGTTGGAGAAGGCTATAGCTTACAGGCACTTMATAGCTACTTCTTTCCTCCTGAAATTATATTAATGCCTGGCTTTTGCGAAAGGAATAGTGTGGAACAAGGGTCATGGAGGATAAGCATCAGAGTTGGGGACTGACAAGAGCTGAGACTCTGGGGTAAGTTCTTGAGACTAGGTGGGGGGAAAAACAGTTGGAGAAAGATTAGCATTAGCCTTTCTGAAAGGTAGCTATTTTCAGCCAAGAAACACTTGTATTTATAGTACTGTATTCAGGAGTTTATGAACTCTGTATAAGGAGCTTGCACTTGAAAAACCTATGCTATTTTTGGTAGAAACAATTTTAGATTTTATTAGCRTAGTGTTGTCTGTGAATTTGGACAAGACTGTATTGCCGTGGTTCAGAATGTTAGGTGTTCTTTTTTGGGGAATTTAGGTAAATGTCTATTTTAAGAGTTATCAAGCTTGTTTTGTATAATATAGTCTCAGTGATGGTTCTTAGATCAGTGTGAAATATTAAAGAATTTTTGATTAAAATGACCAGGAAATATGTCTGAAGTTGCTGTATCATAAAGCTCAATGACTTGAAAAACAGAGTGTTTAGCCTAATAGCATTTGCAGAGCATTCAAGTTTTTCTTTGAACTTCATAGTGGAGTTTTGACCTGGTTTTCATCACTATAATGCCTTGTCCAGTGGAGATAACTGGGAGGATCCTGAAAGAAACAGTACCAATCATTTTCCCCACCTCCCTCAAACATTTCCCGTTCCACCTTCCAAACTTCCATTCATATTTATCTTTAAGTGTGTTTGTCTTAAAAAGTCTGTATAGGAAGATCTCTGGGCAAGATAACCGGCAAATTCTGCATTTCAGGGTGCTTTATATACAACAAGAGAGTTTTCTAGTTTGATATGATTTTCAGTGTRTGATTTATTTCTATTGTTAAAATGACAAAGTATAAGCTGTTCAATATGAATTTTTCAATTACTGCTTTTTAAATGAGTCAGAATGACACGTGTAATTACACAGATAAATTTCAGGAACATAGCACACGTGAAAATTAACAGGTTCTAGTAGTCCTGAAAAAAAAGTCCTATGCAGAAAAAGTGAGGAGAGCATTACTGATTGCATTCAGCTGCATTCATTTTATTTCCATGTAGTTTGAGAAAGATTCCATAAAGAACAACATAACAGACTTTTGCTTTTGAAATACTTTCTTGCCAAGCATGCAGAAGCACACACATAATATCTGTAGGTAAAGATACTTTTCTTTACGGAGAAAAGATTAATGTCAGTTACATTGGACAAAACAAGATTCCCTTTGTTTGCTTTGTTTTGGATTATGTTGTCCATTAAAGCATGCTTCATGAACAAACTTCAGGAATTTAAGCAACTACATTTTAAATTCCTGTAAAGATGAAGCAGGTAAAAAGTGATCAGAGCATTTTTAGTTGCCATTCAGTTAGGGATGGCATTAGAGGAAATTTCTTGGTCACAACACCCTCCCATAGCTAGGAGGCAAGTGTATCCTGGATCTCAGAAAGTATTTKAGCCTAGTGCTATCTCCTTCATTCTCTCAGAAGAATAAAAGGTACTTGATAGACTGYTTTTCTTTCCTTTTTATCATGAAATAAAAATTAATTGAAACCAGTCTGTCAGCAGATCTAAAGAGATATGTTATGTTCTTTGTTTCTCCTCTTTAAATTGGATTTGCTTAGGTAAAACATCTTTGTAATTAATTAAGATCCTAGGTGTCAGTGTGTGAGTATCTTTGTTCTCAGTATTTTGATAGGTATGTGATAAAAGGGAATTGCCTGAAAAAKGAGGGTTTGTGTACTGTGAATTTTTAATAAATTATAGATTATGTTGGTTACTTCCTATGACTTCTAGAAAAGTATTTTATTTAGCTAACTCACTTCTTGGTGGCAAAATATCACATATTTAAATAAAAAGCCGATGGTTACTGTTAACTGTACATGACATACACATCACAGAAATGCTATGTTTATTGATGTTAATATTAAGTACAGAAGTCTCAGCGTATTGAAAACTTAATTCATTCCCTCTCTTCCCCAAGAACGTGGGCCTTGTTTATTTTTTACCCCAATGATTTATTGTCAGCTTAACTACAAGAGCGTATTTTCTCAAAACTGTTCTGTTCCAGTTTTGTAATATTTGCTTAGCTCTGAAAATTCATACATTTGGATTCACTCACTTCTAAATAATGTTTAGAATTTCTGAATTAAAATTTGAGTGTTTGAGCCCCTCTTTCATGATAGGGGATCTGTAACTGAAGCTTGCTGATTGAAAAGGTTTAGATTGTGTAGGGCTCTTCATTCTGCCCCCTTTTCAGCCACTTCAAAGACAGTGGCCTTTTTAGCCTGTTTTGTTCTCTTTTTACTCTTGGCTGGTGAACAATAGTGTGTTTTTC
>NW_020455976.1:2791947-2873229 GCF_003342845.1 Nothoprocta perdicaria
TTTTTTTTTTCATAGATTGTTTAGAGTTACTGAATGAATCGCCAAGGGCCTGCCAGCCTCTAAAAAGACATAATTTTAACTTTGGGGAGGTGGTTTGAAATTTGGTGGTTAGCAAGCTCTCAAACTACTACTTTAAAAATGTGATAAAAGCTACTTTTGATTTGATCCAGTTACAGTTCACTGAGAAATCTTAGGCTTCAGGGTCTTAAAGTCACTTAGTTTGATGTAGAAATGAGTTACATTATTATGTTGTGTGACTTTTATTGTGTTATTATGTTATTGTATCAAATGTCAGYTCAGTGCACATAATACTGATTTAAATTAAAGCAATCTTTGTAAGTAACCATTAAACTGTAGCCGTTTAGAGCAATCCTATGAAGTCTTTTATGAACTTTCAGCTGCAAAACCAGACCTTTAAAATGCCCTATGTTTTTCCTGGGACTTTTTTTTTTTTTTTTTGCTAAAGCTCCTGGTTAAGAATATTCTGTCATGCAGATGCATGTGTTACTAATTCAATTGCCAATGTCCTCCTGTGTTGACATTCAAAATGAATTAAAATGACTGGACTTCATTTCAGTATAATTTGCTAGCGTTTTGGACGTGAGAATCACAGTACTTGTAACGTACAGCAAAAAGGCCTCTTTTTTTTTTTTTTTCTGATGCCTACTTGGTGTCATTTTTGAGCTCTTTGCTAGCAAATATCTCTCCAATAACTTCACATTCTTCTAGCCCTAATTGTTATAATTATAGGAACCGTCTGCTGATAATGTACTGATTTATGCAGAAACAGGTTCTATAGTAGGAGAATATATATGCCAGTATACTATATAAAGTACTCTGTGTATGTGTATATAGATAGTGTATGTTTGTAGATAGAATATATATTGTAGACAATATGTATTTTGGACATGCATATTTTGGTAGAAATTGGCAAGTTGTTACTGGAGAATTTTGATGAAAATGTTTCTACAAATGAAATAAAATAGTACTGTAGCTTTATTTAAGATCAGCTTTTGTTTCTATATTTAAAACAGTCTTTCCTGCARTGCTACAGTATGGCCTTCATGAGCACTTGTTTTTGCCTTAATGTCTTATATAACAGATAAAAGCAAATAGAAATTTTAAATGGTGATTTAATAAGATGGACCAGAAGTAAGATTCTAGATTGTCATTAATTAGTTAACTATAGAACTGCCTTCTGTTACAACACAAGTGATCAGATGATGAGTGGTTGCTTGGAAGTATATTTTGCCTACCCCTAACCCATCACTTATTTTCTAATATTAAATAAATACTTTGGTCTATTTAGTCTGACCTGAAAGAAAATCAGGGCAGATCTAAGAGTTTGTAATTCCTAGTTTCTGTGGCCTTACAAGCTTACTGATCTAAATCACTCATACAGTCAGATATGACAGCTCCAAGTTATCTTTATGATTCTAATGTATCATGCTGCTTGCTAGGATGCCTGTCTTTTATACATATAGTTTATACTCATATGAYTTTGTCTTATTACTTAATATCCAGGTACTATTTGACTGTTTTTCATCTGCTCTTTACCTTGTGACTTACCTGCCAAAGGAATCGATGCTGAACTTTTGGCCATGTTGATTAAAGTTATACTTAAAATATCTTGTTCTGATCTAATATCATTCATAGCTTACCATATCAGCTGCCCTCTCATTAAACTGGAGCAGTAAAATGGTTCAGTTGTCCTCAAGAGATCTGAATTAATTATGTTAATTTAAGTGCTGTGTTGCTTTGTTTAGCCATAGAGGCATTAGTAGATAGAGGAGAGAGGTGCTGTACTCTCTTGAGAGTGATGTAGGAAATGTTAGTGTTCAATTTTAAATATTTAGTCTAAGTRAAATAGAACACAAGTTTGGTAGGAGCAGTCATTTTTCCTAAGAGAAGTATTTTAAAGYTGCTGTGTATGAAAAAAAGATGCATGCCTATCTGCAGAAGATAAAGGCTTTTAGTCTTGCTGATCAGCTGGTGAGTTGCTTAAAGTCAACATTTTTTTTCTTTTTACCTGCTGCTCTCTAGTGTTATCTCCACTTTCACACTGTTGCAGTTTTAGCTTGGAAGATACTAGATAAGGAAAAGGCAGTAACACCTATTAAACTGTGGGAAAAGTGGTGAGGGAAAAGCTTTACTGAGCTCTTTACAACTTTACCACTCTGACTAAGTTTTCTGAGGAAATGAGTAGGGCAATAAAGTTATCTGTAGACTGCTAAGTTGAGAGTTTTCTTGTATTGGTTACTTTCAGAAGGTAGTATCTCCTTTTCATTTTACCTGTAGTAAGGAAATATTCTAAAGAAGCAAAAAGTAAAGTGTATGTTATTTAGTGCCTCATTTTTGGACATCCTTAAGTCATTTGGCTTAAGGTCAGCATTGTGTTGCTTAGCTTATGAGTAATGTATTGTCTGCAGTTTTAATTCTGAATGCAACAGAGAGACAAGTTTGTGGAGGATAAATATAGCATTTCATGATCACTCCTTAGTAAGACAGTCATCTTTTCCAAGGTGTGAGCACCGTTATATAAACTGTTTAAAACACTAGTTAAGTAAATAGAAAAATCATTGTTTGATTTTGTTTATTAACAGAAATAGTTTTTAATAATAGAAAAAAAAGGATTGAGCTTGTCATTATTTTATATGTTAATTCATATTATTACATTTTAATTTAAATATTAAGGCTGCATGTTGTCCAATGGATCATAGGACGAAGCTTCTTTTCTATGTTGCTGTAACTTCCTAAAACGATTCTTCAGGGCTAAATCTGCTGCAATCTATTTGGTGAGCTAGTTTTGATGTAGGACCTGAAGAGTTGTGGTACAGGTGTTTTTTGTAGATGAATTGGTTAAACCTCTTGAACTGAATCTTTTGCAGGGAAATAGTCCTGCACTGATAAAGGCCTCCAGGCAGCAGTAAATATTGTTGCAGAGCAATAGCTCACAAGTTACTTTTCGTGGAGCCCTTAATTCTAGTTTTGACTGACCCGCATAAACAGTGTTGAAATAGTTTTGTGAGTTTATATTTTTGAATGCCACAAGCCCTATCTTGGGAATTTGGGGGTGGGGGTAAGGGAAAAAAGACACTTGAAATGAGTCCTGGAAAGAGTATTTATGAATGTCTACTTTAAAATTTAAGTGATGAAAAACAAACTGCCATCATTTACTTTGTCTGGAGACAAACCTTAGAGAATGAAAATACTTCTGAGACTTGAAAGATGATGCTTTCTCAATAGTGTGCCTCCTGCAGTTTTATTCATTTCTCTTGTTGTGTGTGCAATGAAAGGAAACTTTTCCCCAGTAGGCAATGAAAATGATTGGAAGGAGATGGGACCTCCTGGGGGTTGCTCCTCGCCCCCCCCCCCCCCCAACACACACACACACACACACCCCCTTCCAAAACTCTGAGAAGGTTGACCATATTTACTTAAGTGTGTGGAGGAGTTCCTGAAAGAGATATGAGCAGAAAGGCAAAAATTTCTAAACTCTTGAAGTCATCAAATTATTTAAATGCTTCTTGAAAACTTCTGAAGTCTCCATGAGAAGTATTTTATGTTCTATGACAGTAGCTCAGTTTTTTAGAAAAAACTCAAGGAACTAGAATAAATATGTTTAAAAAATGTTTTATTGCAGGATTGTTTGTACAGGTGCTTACTGCAAATAATACTGCAAATAATTGAGGTCTTCAAAACCCGCCTGGATGCCACCCTGTGCCACATGCTGTAGGTGTGCCTGCTTGAGCAGGAAGGTTGGACTAGATGATCTCTAGAGGTCCCTTCCAACCTTACATATTCTGTGATTCTGTGAATACTTAATATAAACAGGCTCCATGTTGTTTTACTATATCTTTTAACTCTTTCAGAGGATGAAATAGAAATACTTTTGCTGTCTGCATTAGTATTATGTTTGCAGAGTGGTACCATCAAGTGTAAATTATAAAAATGCTGTGTATATGGCTTAATGATTCCCAAATCTGTTTGTAACTTTATGTGTGCTATATAGGTATCTACATCTGAAATACATGCATGCTATAAATAYGAAAATTGTTTGACTGTTTTATAAGTAATCTTCAGAATTGTTTATTAACTGACTTTAATTATTAATTATATTGAATGAAGTTGTGAATGGGCCTTAAGTTTCAGAAAGGTCCATGTTCAACTGTGACCTATATTGTGAGAAACTCAGAAGCTTATGGACATCACTGTCTTCTAATGACAGTTGTGTTTCTATATGAAAGACTCAACATGTAACTAAAACTTCTCATTTGAGAGCCTAAAATGTTAATTTTATTTTTTGTCTTTTTTTTTGTGCTTCCTCAGTAACCTTTAATTATATTTGAATTGTAAATAGCATTTATGTAATACTGTTTCACCTCTTGTGCCTATTGTCCYACCTTTTTGGATTGTTCCAGCTCAGTTTCTAGTGATAGAAAARCCAAGATGTCTGAAGATAGATAACAAAGCAGACTGAAATTAATTTCACAGAGCATCTAAAGATGTACAATATTGTAATTCAGTTCAAAAACCATAAAAATACATATTTTATTTTCCTCTAATGCACTTCAATTTTTAATGGCTGTATAATACAGTCACAGATTGGAATGCTTAAAAGAAATTCTGAAGTGTCAGATATATAGTAGGGGAAAAACYTTTTTTTTCTACTCAAAGGGAAAAATCTTGTTAAAAAGAAAGACCATATAGTGCTTGCAGAAAATATGTTTGATGACAGGTCATAGAAATAGCTAATTTTTCATTAAAAACTAAGAGACTACTTCAGATTGCTTTCCTATAGTATTCATACTTGAACAAAAATTTAGGACTTTAAAGGAAGTGTTAATTTTATTTTCGTTTTGATTTTTCTCTTGAGTGTGCCCTGCATTCATACAAAACAGCTACACATTCAAARAAGTATGTAAAGCAGAAATTTTACACGGAGTACAAAGTTCATAATAGTTAGGAATTGAAGATTCTTCATATGTTTAATGCACATACTCAGATAAACAGTCTCATTTGATTTTAGGAGGACACACTGTTTCTTAAATCATTTTTTTTTTTAAATATGTAAAACTCAGCTGCAATGACTTAAACCATAGATTATATATTTATTTTCATTTTTTGCTTTTCCAGATTGTAACTGGCTTGTGATATTCTGCAGGATTGCATATATTTATATAGAAAGGTTAATGCATAGTGATTTGGAAGTTAACAGAATGGTAATCTTTATGCAATCTCATTCATTTTAGGTATGTATATTTATATATTTTGATCAATTTTCTATTCAGCTTAATTAGTTGAAGCCTAGAACAAGAGATTGCAAAATACACACACACACACACACACACACACACACACACACACACACACACACAGTATAACAACAAAATCAACTTATCAGTTAACATCTAAATGTATCAGAACTGTCCCTACTGCAGAGGAATAAGTGACCTCTTATTCCTCAAGTGGTACGTTATGGTCTATTCAGAAAGTCTTAGTGTATGAAACACAAGAAAACTGTGTAATAGAGAAACTTTTATTTTGACGCATATTTATGTACTGTTTGTTTAGTTCATATCTTTATGAAAGATTTTTCTTTCATTGATGAGGCACTTCAAAATGAGCTTGTAAAATAAGAGTGGAGGGCAACTGCAATAATGCAATGAATATTGCATTATTTCAGGGGAACCACTACTCTAGAACTTAATTTATACTTATGTCAGTAGGATTTTACTCTAGTACGATATTTTTTTTCCTAGCTTGATAATGAATTAGACTGTTTCTTTATTTTTTCTTTCTTATCCTAATTGAACAATCTTTTACATCTCTACAGGGTACTTTAAGGAACTGGGTCACGCCTTGAGAAATGTTTAGTCATAACCATGATTCAGAAAATGCGATTCTTGGGAAAGCCATCCTAGCTTTTAAATGCTACTGTCATAACTTGGCAAGGCTCTTTACAATGGAATTTATTTTTACTGTGTCTTATAGGTAATGGTTCTCTGGACACAGGTTTGTGCTGTAAAATCAAAGCTTTTTTGTGGTAAATGTCTAGACTTCACAGTTTTAAAAGATTGCTTTTCACTTTTATTTCCAAGCCATACTTTACAGGWATAGATTTAATATGTTTTAAATAAAAGGAGGTAAAATCTTAATGGGGACATACCAGTTGAAAGCTTTGGCAAAAAGCAGTATGTTGAAGTAAACCATCATCTCCTTCACAGTCTTTGTCTTAATCAGTCTGTATGAAATTCCTGCGTTGCCTCTTTGCTTTTGTAAAGCTCAGTCATATTCCWGCTCCACCTTTAGCTTTTTCCTGTCTAAGTTGAAGAGTCCCAGCCTTTTTTGGCCTGTTTTTATAAGGCAGCTATTTGAGCCTTTACATTTTAGTTGTCCTTCTCTGCCTTTGCTCTGCTTCTGCTGATGGCACAGATATTTCAGTTTGCAGTTCAGATGATCTGTGCTGTTTTTTGGTGCTGGTTAATTGTAGGTCAGACCCRTATGGTCTGTGCAACTATATTGCTCTGTGCAAATTTTGAACTTTGCGTCATATTTAGGAAGTGGAATCAGGAGAGTTTTGAACAGGAATTACTATTAAAACAAATGCACATGATTCATTCCAGTAACATGAAGAAATGGGCAAGCTTAGAGCTAAGCCTAGCTTTTTTAACTCTTCTCAGCTTGTTTTTACTACTGATAAAAATACACTGCCTGGATTTAAAAGTAACCTGACAGAAGGAAGAAGGAAGCACTGCTTATTTGTTTTGTCTCTTTGAGGTAGGGAATATGAAAGTTTAAGGATCTCATATAAACAACAATACCACAGACTGCTTCCCACAGATAAGGGTAACAAAAGTACCTGAAACTGCTTTGTTTGCTTTTGACTATAGGAAGAGCTCTAGCCTATCTCCTAGTAGCTGACCAGAACAACTAGATTTACTTAACAACTAGAGTTTCCTAATATTACATTTTTTTTCTTTTTTTTAAGTGTTTAAGAACAAGATAATTAATAATCTTACTTCAGTGATTTGAGTCTTAATCTTTAGTGAGGCTGCTTTCTATTCTTAGTCTTCTGTCTCTAATCACGGGACCTTACTATTGAKGCATCTGCAATAGAAGGGAAACTTGGATTATACTTGGTCAATATTGTGCCATGAATAAAGATAATTTCAATAAATGTTAATCTGATTCAAATAATAAAAATGTTAAATAACTCAAATGTTGCAGTCGAGGCAGAAATAATCCCAAAAGCTTAACTTAAACCACTTCAGGCATGTAGGAAATGGATGTTTAATAGCTGATGATAATAAAACTTTTTCAAGTGTCAAATTGAGCACTCAGTCATGAGACTTTTTGATTCTCTGAAAAACACTTAAACAGTGTGGAACTGTGATACTAAGAAGAGCACAGTTAATAACATGCCTACTCAAAGTGGYGAATTTCATTAGCCTCCAAAGTACAGAGGCAACTTGTGACTGAGTGACTGCATCCTCGCTGTGTCCATCTTCCATGACAGTTTAGGATGATGTAAGGCAAYACAGAAAATCCTCTGGCAACATATTCCCCTTTTCAGCTTCTTCCTTGTGGCAGCTTGCAGCTTTGCTTGTCTCTCTCCGTGATGATCTGAATTAAGAAATTAAATCATCCAAAAATTGGTTGTCTATGTGGTGAATTGCTCTCACTTGAATTAAACTCCCAGACCAGTTCATATGAGCTCCAGGCAAGAGCGCTGCGCTCATGCGAGGGGGAAAAGGACAGAACTGTAGCAGCATGACTGGAATGGGCTGAGAAGTGAAGCATCAAGGTAGTATGTTAATGTTCTTGCAGTTAAGGATGTCAGAAATCACTTTTTGTCAAAAGAAGTGTCTGAAAAAAAATTGTTGCATAAATTATCTTTTCAGAAGAATTCTGTTAAGTAGACATATTTTTAACTGGTAACTTGCTTTAAGCTTATGTTTCTAGTTTATTTCACGTGGTAGTTCTTTTTTCTACTTTTTATGTTTGCTACCCTAACTACTAGAGAAGAATAAAATATTTACAAAACTCATTATTTGAGACTATGTTTATCTATAGGAGGATAGTATAGATCTTGAGGTCTTCTTTGAGGTCTTCAAAACCTGCCTGGAAACCCRCTTGGATGCCACCCTGTGCCACATGCTCTAGCTGTGCCTGCTTGAGCGGGAAGGTTGGRCTAGATGATCTCTAGAAGTCCCTTCCAACCTTGAATATTCTGTGATTCTGTGACAGTACAGAAGCTGAGTTGAATTTCAGGGTGAGATGAGTTGTGGATGAGCAGTGTTTTGAAGCAGAAATGGTTTAGATAGCTTTACAGGAAGGAGGAGAATTGTGCATTTCCTTTGATACTACAAATAGGCAACAGATGACTGCCTTCTACTTCAGAAGATCTTTAGCCTAATAAAACAATTAAAAAAATATGTAGAAGGGGTAAAACCCAAGAGAAAAGGAGGAATAGAAGAGGGAGAAAACTGCTCAAAGAGAATTCCATTTCACCTCTTAAGAACAGTACTTGTGCATTTTAGTTGATGTCAGATTTAAGGGGCCATGGGCTGTGTAAAGCTTTTTTAACTACAGTAAATTAATGTTGCCATGCTGTTAAGAGGGAAGAACAGTACTTGCCCTTGGACATTTTGTGTATTTAACTGTATGCACTGTGTATTGTAATGCTCATCAGTTCTACTAGAGGAAGAATATCGTTATTTCTGCATTACTTGAGAATTGGATTTTTCACAAGATAATTGGCTGAAAAAAGAAGTCTTTGTAAAACAGCTATTTCCCCTTTGCACATTCTGTACAGCTCAAGCATTGCAGAGAGATTTGAAACATTTTATCTGGATTAATCTTTAAGCATTTTACTAAGCAATTTAATCATTCTTATGGCCATTTGTATTTACCACTAGCATATCGGGTAAATTCTAAATGCATTACATGAAGTATTTAGTAAAATGTCAAAGACCAAGAGTAGAAAACACTTCTGAAGAATCTGAAAAAGATTATAATCACCAGTATGCTTATCTAAATTCAAATTTCTTTCAAAATTAGCTGACATAATAGGATCAGCATCTACATTTTTTTTTCTAAGAGTAGTCACTGGGCTTCTTTAATTGTTCTRATTGTTTAAACAGTTGTTTAAATTCACCAGCGTAAAATAAAACACTTAATCTGAAAGACAACATCAGAAGCAACATATCCCAATACTGCTCTGAATATGAATGAAGTTTACTTACAGRTTCTGTTTCTGTGCCACTTCAACAGCCAGTTTTCAGGGAATAGCAAATGTTKATTCAGATGGCTTTTTTCTCATCTCTCGAGAGATCTGACACTTGTAGCATAAAGCAATATAGCTAGGTCCTATCATATGAAGTGCACATGAAAGAACCCCTCTAAGTTACATGTCAGAAGTATTCACCTTGTTTTCAGATGATGGTATGTGGCGTTAGGCTCATTAATTAAGAGACTCACAGAAAACTCTGGCATGTCAGAAACGGGATATAAGTATGAAATTTCATACATTACTGAATATTTTAATTTATGAATGAAGTTCAATGTAGAATTGAACGTTATTATTATTATTAAGAGTTATGCAGGAGCTCAAAGACAAGTGGCTTAGCTGTGTTGGTAGTGATTTTTTTTTCTGTTCCATCTTTACARTTGATATCTATCAGATTTAAAATACTAGTGGGAGGAAGAACAGATGACTTTGGCTTAATATTCTTTTTCATATGAATTAATACCATAAAGAGAATTATGAATTGGTGTCTATAACCAGTAATTTCACTCATAAAATATATCAATAATAAATTTCTACTTAGAAAACAAAAGTGATACGTTTTTTATGTCAAAAGCTAGTTAGTTCCTTTTTTTTGTTGCTTCAGAAAGAGAGGAAGTTCTATCTCAAAAGTCTAGAGCATGCACGGAGTAACGGAATGTGTGCTTTGATAGTTTTGCAAGAACTTTTGCCAGTGCTCACATGATGTTGATTCAGTCACACTTCACTTCCTGCAGTGTTTTAGCTATAAATTAGTTTTTCATCAAGTGTCTTCTTTTAAAATACTGAATCTCAAACTGTTCAAATTGCACAATTTATGTTTTTCCTTTAGAATATATCATTTTTTTTTCRCTCCGTTAGCAAGTCAATGAATGCAGCAGTGCCCAGATTCTTTGTTTTGCTGCATGCTATCATTCCAATAGGGCTTCTCAGGTGTGCTCACTTGAAGTCCAACCTATGGGTCATGCTGCAGGTTCAAATTCTAGAGCACCTTTTCCCTTTTTGTGCTAGTGAGATGTATATGTTTTAGATGACAATAAATGCATTAGATAGTCTGTCTCAGGATAGATCCTCAAATATCTTTCTTCTGCTGTATGGAATCTAGAGCATTTAATTGTAGTCTTCACTTTTTGACAGCAAGTTAATGTACCACATTTCAATCCYAGGAATATTTAAATTCCCTTGTAACCTGTTCAAGTCCCTTCAAGTCAAGAACCCCCTGAGGGCTTCTTAAAGGCCAGAGAAATCGGCATTTGTTCTTTGGTTTGTTGGCTTGTTAATTTCCAATTGGAAAGTGAACTTTCCCTATTAAAATAGTTGAACTGGATCAGACACAGATACAACTATTTTATCTGTTGTTTTGAGTAAGGGCTTGGAGATCCCACGCCTATGTATTTGTTTAGTAACCAAAGTCCAAGCAGCAAGGCATGAAGGAGCTGTGGGTTTACTCCGTCTTTTATAGAAGTACTCTAGATTAGTAAGAGCTTCTACTATAGTCTTTAAAGAGCTACTAACTAAAAAGTCTTACTGCTACAATTTCGATACCTTCCTGGGAGAAGAGGTTAACAGGAGCAGTGCTCTCTGAGATCCCATGTTRCTGAAAAAAATCTCAAGTAAACTAAAGCATTGCTACAGATGTGAAATAGCTAGACGCAAAATTACAACACACAGTCCCCCAGGGTAAAGCAATCAGAGCATTCTTAAGGCCTGTGTTGAAACAAATGAAAAATTATCAAGAAGAGATCATAACATTCTCAACTATCCAACCAGCAGTGTGATATCTTTTTTTGGGGAAAAAAAAAGTCTAGAAACAATTCAGCTCCGTCTTATTTATGAATGTCTTAAAAGTAATTCAAATGATCATCTAGAATTAGCAATTGCTGTTTGATATTTTTTCTCTGATTTTTTTTTTTTTTGTCATCTGGATTAAAGCTGTATTTATGCTACACAAAATTTTCTTTCTAATCTATAGTGCTTAACAAAGAGCAAGCATTGCATGTTTCTAAAGCAACCAGACTGAAGAAATAGCTGTATTTTTGTAACCCAAGATGAGCACGCACTGGGATATGTTTCTTGGGAAGTTGCATTTCAGTCTGGGGAAAAAGCTTTGCCAGCAACTGTTAGTGTCCTCCGCAGATGAAAGATATTGGCAAAGCAGCTTAGCTCTGCAGTAATAAACCTTGATTTCTCACACCTCCCCCRTTGCTAGTATGGGAGTAGAAAATAATGCAGAGTTGTGTATTTTAATGCTGTTTCGTGGAGTGGTACATACAATTATAACTGAATTCAGGATGGAAAAAGAGAAATCCTTTGCATTTATGCCTCTGACATGATCTAATGGTTGAGTTTTTCTCAACCATTTCTCAACATAGCTCCTTCTTTCCCTGTMCTTTTTGTTTGAGCCATTATGCAAAAAGTGGGAAAAATATAAATGTGTTTTTATAAAACAATAGAGAGTATGTTAGAGAATATCTTTATAATATTTAGCAGATTTGTAAATTCTTTTTATTACATATTTTAAAATGAATTTACTTGACCAAGAAGAATGATTCTGGAATCTGATGCTTTTCCTCCATTAAGTTGCCTGCAGAGGGATGTTTTGGTTACTTTGTGCACATTTCCCAGATTCAGCCCTGCTCTTGCAAATGTGTGCATAAATATTCCTATGGACTGGAGTGACACAGCATATGTGTATGAATCAGGATGGGAACTCCGCTTAACTAGTTTGCAGAATGCCATGGAACTAATGGAAAACATAAGGGAAATCATGAGGTTAAACATGAAAATTGTAGTGCATACTCCTCCTCCCAAAATAACTTGTGGAATCCTTAGAAACCAACTGTGGAGGAAGCTGAAGAACCGCAATGGGTACCAAGTACAAGGATAATGTTAAGAAGAGTAACGTTGTCATGGAAACTGCTCCAAAACCAGTACAGCCCCTCGGGCAGCACCAGACCACATAAAGATATCCGTGGCTACTCTAGGATGAACCCTGGTAGCACAACTTCATTAGCAATACTGCATGACTGTAGGAAAATGAGGCATTTTTATCTACAGCTCAATTTCTGTGTATTTTCCCTGGCATTAATCAATTCTTCAGTAGAAGAAACCATGTAGTTATTAGTTTTTGAGTAGTGTCTATGCCAAGAAACATTTTGGCCAGTCTCTTGTAGTTAAGGGTGTATCATCTTCCGTTGTAGACACTGTCCTTTCATTATCTTCTGAGTAGTTCTTCACAGTCACTTCAACAAGTTCCAGCAGGTGTAGCCAATGTTAGCTGCTTTTTAATTCCTTGGACTAATTTTGTATATATAATTAAACATTGTAATTCTCCTAGCTTGTTTTTGTTGCCATTAAGTTTTAAAGCCTGCTCTGCAGTGAAGATTGATGCAAAATAATATAGCTCTTCTAGAAATAGCAGGCTTATATTAATGAATTTCCAAAAGTGTAGGGAGGTTCCAGATCTTTTGTTGGCCTCGCTTCTGGTTTATTTTAAAATTCATGGTTTAAATTGCAGTTAGCTCTTCGTTCTTGAATTCAAACTGATGCTTTTAGTTATGTTTCTTTACGGTGCATGTTAGAATTGGTGCTTCTTTTTATCTGACTAATGAGAGTTTCTTTTTCCTAAAATGCATTAATTAGCACTTTTGCAGGCACTGTGAACAGTAAGTCCAGTCTCGTTTCCTTGGTAGACCTGGCTATCACTTGTAGATGCCTTTAGTTATAATCTGAAATTAGCAGAGTTCTCTTGGTTCCTAGGTTCAAGAAAAGCTGAGCCTCTCTGTTTACTCAGAGCTCCTAAGAAACAGTTCTTGCCTTTTTGTGCTATAAGGACAGCTTTCAGTACCCAGTTTCTTTTACTCACTTTCAGACATCAACAGAAAGTGTTAAATGGAGCTGGATCTGAAAATTCCAGGTTTATACAAAAATACTTTTCATATGCCTACAGCTTTTTTGTTGAATGCGAATGCATATTTCCTGTGTTTTGGTAACTGTGCTGGGCAACTGTAATGATTACAGTTTGGCTGAGAGGAACAAAACCGGAAGGAACAGCTTCTTAATTGATTTGTTTTGCTGCTCGCAAAGCCCTGCGTGGTTATATAACGTCTCCAAAGAGATTAGGCATTGGAAAGAAAGAGGTGACAAATAATTCTCTATCTCGGATCTCAGCAGTGTTTCTGGTAGGCTGAACAGTAGAGAAAGGATGTACTTAACTTTTTTGATTGTAAATAATGTTGTCATTTTTAGATGACTATGTGCGTTGTGCTGCATCCTAGGAGGGAAAGTGCAAGGCTGGGCAGAAAGCATTTCCTGGGGATAAACAACTGGAACGACTGTGCGTAACCAGGGCTGAGATTTCGGTTTGGGCCTCTAACGACAAAAGACTCTGTTGTCTCTGAGCTGTAAACCTATTACTTTGAAGCAGTAGCTTTGCTTTCTGTGCTATCCACAGCTGGGAATATACGACTTTTTGGCAGAATGCCCAGATAGAAAACCTGCCTTTTAATGTTCTGCTAGGAGTCTCTCATCTGTATCAAAACGGATATTTGCATTTGGATCTGGAATGGATATTTGGGTATAGGAGGCCATAAAAATCTAAGGAAGAATGGGACAGTGGCTTCATGAACTAACAGAGAGTAGTTTCTGGTAGAATGGTGTTTCCTCTTTCCAGGGCTGATGTATTGCTGAATGTTGACAAGGTTTTTGTGTAGTTGACATAATCATCATTTTAGTGTACAGGATTTTAGGTTTGGAAAAAGTGATTTGGAAGCCTCTGATTTACAAAGTCATAATTACTGTATGGCAGCCTCCGTATAATATCTTTCTAAAGCTATTTTATTTTACAGTTGAGGGATATTTCGGTGTATTTTTGGCTAATGCGATGGTGCTGTCTATTGAAAGAGTAGAAGAACGGCTGTCACATGGTTTGCTAGTCCATTTYGTATACTGTCCCCCCAAGGTAGTGTTTGCTGCAATAACTGTGCAAAATAATCCAAAAATAAATGTTGATGAAAGAACTGTAATATTTATGTATTACTGCATATAGCAGTTACTAATACCAATGACACATCGCATTAGTCAGTTGTTAGGGGAATCATTTACTCCAGCCCTGCTTTCTACTCTATGTATAGATGTTCAGAAAGTATAAAGTTTTGTTAATGCACAGAAGGAAAATCTTGCTTACCTGTCTCCACATACAGCAAAACTGAAGCGAAGCTATAAAAGACAATGTACCTTGAATTTCCTAGCATAAGACCAAAGCTTAAAGAGTCCATCATAGAAGCAGAATCCAATGGGTTTAAGCAGAGCACGTAAGGTTAACTTGATAGCTGAGATCTAAAGTTCGTGAAGGAACTGGCACAACAATATCGGGCCTGTTCTAAAAGGGCAGAACCTCAAGTAGTATGAATCGTTTATTTGACTATAAATGTTGAAGTGCTCAACTGTAAGATGAGTATATGCAAATCAAGACTGCATCTGCACAAACATTTTTGCTGCTGCTCTGACCTTTAGAAAATGTTTGTGACAGAAGAAAGATTTCAGTTGAAGTTTAGAAAAAACAAACATGCCCACACAAAGCTGTGAATGCTTATTGTTCCTTGTTTCTCAGTCCACCATTTTCCCATACAGTCCAGTGCTATATGTCTTGCACATGAAAAGTAAAATCCTTTCCTACACAGTTCGAAGGCACATAGCTGTGTTTCTCACAGCAAGCCACATAGGTACATTGTTATTGTGGTGTAGCATGTGTATGAAAGTAATAGTGTCTTGTTTGAAGTGAACCTGCAAAATCACAATGAAGATTTTAAAAAATGCCCTTTATTTTCAGGTATAACTTGATGTACAATTAAAATTATCAGTCCTCAGAAATATTCTTATTATGCCCTTTTTCCTTTTGTGGACTTGAAAAAAATCTGGATCTAGACTTACTAAATGTTACCCTCAGAAGTCAAAACAAGAGCATACATTTGTTATGTTTATAGTTGTAAAGATGTTCATAAAGATAACCATACTGTCTCCATAATCACTTCTGTTTTATAATGAGATGTTTTAATAGAGCTCCCACAAGCAAGATAGAACTGGAAATCTGGTTTGAATAAACCTCTTCAAGCAGACAGATCTGGGAAAAATCAAAATGCAAAGTACTCTGCCAATAGAAACAAAAACCAATATATGCTGTATATGCAGCAAACTGGTTGTATTTAAACAAAATCTGAAGAGTATGTTATTGGTTATTAAATGCAATTTTGTAAGTGAATTTTAAAACTTTTTCTTTTTTGACATATTCTCCGCAAACAATTGCAAAATATTGTGGAGGGTAACAATGTTTTACAAAAATATTCATTTATTAATACTTGCATTTTTTAAAAAATTGCTTTAATAACTATTTTTCTGTGAATAAAACTACCAAGTCTAGTTCCATTGTGGAGTAAGACATCTGTTTCATCTTTCATGTTTGCTTTACAATACTGATATATTATTCAGGCCATGAAACAGGAAACCAAATCAAATATTTTTTCCATTAAGCACACCTTTTTCTTTTTAATATTAGCATGTTTATTTAGAATGTGTGTTAGAAAACTTCCCAGTATTTTGTTTGTTTTTTTAGAATGTGTGTTAGAAAACTTCCCAGTATTTTGTTTGTTTTTAAAATAACATTGTACAGATCCACTGTTTTGTAAGGATTTTTTTTTTTAATTATTTGAAATGATTATTGAGAAATCTTTCACATTCATCATAAAATACTTGCCCTCAACAACCATAATCGTAGCTGGTTCATTCTGTAACTGTATTTTGCACTTACTGCTGTCCTGCTGGCAGAATGTTTTTCATGCACATCTGCCTTGAAGCTTCCATTTTTCCTTTGCCACATAGAGGAATTTTTTGGTGCAGTCTTGAGGTGCAGAGTCCCGAAGCAGAGGTGGGCAGAGTTTCCAGTGTGGCCAGCATCTGTGAGCAACTGTCTGTGGGAGGACCTCTGGACTTCTGCAGCATGCAGGGCAAAATGCCTGGACAAATTAATGTTGGCTTGGCAGCCTTTTAGCAGGAGAGCTTCAATACAGCTCAAAACTGCTCAAAATGAGCAGAACCTGCTGGTTACTGGTAGAGCATCTGTTTTTCTATATGGCTTCGTGGCCAGCTGTGCTGTTACAATGCAGGTGAAGATGTGCAGTTGGATACAGGGAAGGCAGAGGTTACTTAGTACTGCTGCAATACAAATATTGATAGATTTTGAAGAGGAGCACTGAACTTTATCCAGGGAATACAAAAAAGCAATGGGCCTCAGCTGTTACCTCCATGGTCATTTGAAGAATGCAGCTGACGTCAAGCTGTCCTGCTTTCTTGCCTTCCATTGATTCTTTATGACTTTGAGACTTTTTTTTCTGCTGTAATTTACTTAGTCTTTAATATGTAGATATTCTCATATACTTCAGAGAAATATTGAAGATTAATTTATATATATTTCTAGAGAAGGTACTGAAGGTGGGAAAGTATTACAGAAATATCAAAGGATGGGAATTTTTAATGATATTTCTCTAAATTATTATCTTAATGTTTGCTGTTGCTTTGTTTAATAGGCTCAGAACAAAGAAACAAAAGTACTGGCTGCTGCAAAGGTGATTGATACTAAGTCGGAAGAAGAACTAGAAGATTACATGGTTGAGATTGACATTTTAGCATCCTGTGATCATCCTAATATTGTTAAGCTCCTAGATGCTTTCTACTACGAAAATAATCTATGGGTAGGTATTTTTTTCTTCTCTAAATGCTTTTACTTCTGTTAAAAATATATTGAAATTTCATTYTTCATGGCTTAATTGTTAACATTATTTAATCAGTGTATCTTCTGTGTTGTTACTGTTAGGATAACTGCCTACAGTTTCAAAACTTATTTGCAAATTGTGAGTATGACTTCTAGCAAACAGTCCTTAAAGTTAAACCTGCTGAGTCATCTAATCAGCAGCTTGAAACCAATATTTGGAAATTAGCGGTTTATTTACAGACATGGGGAGAGTTCTTAGGCTATATGTATTGATAAGARCAGGATTAGATTCTAATTACATTAGTGCAGTTTATAGAGTTGGATTCAGAAGCTGCAGCTGCAAAATGAATTTGGGTCTGAAAAAGTCAATCGTGAAGTTTGTATTTATTTTACATCCAGCTGAATTCATTGGTAGCTGGCAGGGAGGACAGTTAACCAGGACTTGAACCATAATTAGTTTACTAAAAATCTAGACCTTTTGCAAACACAAGTGTAGTGTGTATTGCTGCAACTGTACCTCAGTATTCTACTAATTCTTTGGCTCTGCACGATTTTGAGTAATGAAAATACATTTTATTTTAAGTGATCTATTTTTAAGTGACTTTTGGGTTGCATAAGGAAAATGTAGATGATTTTTTTTTTTCATTTGTAATGCAAAAAAAATAACCCGAAAGAGTAACATAGGAGGTTTCCCTGGGKTCATATGTGCCTGCTTTATTCTGTAACCACGAAAACAAAGGGTATGTAATACCATGCTTCCTGAGGTARATTTATTTTGATGGGCTTTGTGAAGACTTGAGTGATCTGAATGGAGAGTAGAAAGATATTGTGTTACAGAGTGGAATAATGAAAACATTTCCATGCATAAAGGTCAGCATGAAAGCTAGTATGCGTAGGGGCAGAATATGAAATTTGAGTGGATGGGTTCACTGGCAGAGCAAAGATGGTAGGAAATGGAAGATAAAATCTAAGATATAAAATTGCAGGTATATGGTTACTGTAAAGTAGCAGAGCTATGAGAGTGGCAGGGAGAAGACTGTCATAATGGGAGAGGTAAACAGAACTAAATGGCAGGAAAAAAGAACGAGCTAGAGTTGGACATAAAACATGCTATTTGACTTTTCAGTTTTAAAAACACARCTTCTTTACCAAGGAGAGATTTGTCTCAGATCAAACAACAAATTTTAGGGAAAATTATTTATCCTGATTTTCCTGTGCTTAGTTTACTTGATTGTGGATATGTAGAAGCATAAAAGTGGTGTAACAGTTTAGAATCCTTAAGAAAAATTGCACTCACTGCATCACATTGTTGCAGTGATGATGAACTTTTGTTTTAGAAGGAATTTGAGAAATGAAAATTGAATTCTCTTTAGTATTATTAAATTTTCGGTTTAAGAATTATAGGCATCAATAAGAAGGGATAAAAATAAATGTAAACATTTCAGTTTACGCATTAAACATTCATTTTCTGATGTTATTTATTATTTTTAAAATATATTTTCCCATATTTTTATTTCAGATGAAATCGATTAATATAGAAAAATAGCAATTTCTTCTACTGGAAAAATCATGTAACTTCTGTTCTTGGACTTTTCAATCCAAGAGAGATTATAATATAGACAAGCAGTATAATAAATGTTAAATGAGTTCTTAGGGATTATGTAAATCACATTCCAAGTCAGATACAAGTTGACCCTAATACTTCTCATTACAGAGTTTTATATTTGGATTAGTGCTTTTGTTTGAGAATCTCCAAGCATTTTTCAAACAATTTGCTTGAGCTTCACAGTGCTAATTGTAGTTGGGCAATACACAAATATTTTGCAGAAGTTGTCAAATAATTTATCAAGAAAAAATAGCTTGAAAATCATCTCTTCTGATAATGTTCCTTTAAACAATGACTCATTTCTGCAGAACTGTTTAATTTTTAATTTATGTATTCTTTTGTTTGTATACAGATCCTCATCGAATTTTGTGCAGGTGGAGCAGTAGATGCAGTAATGTTAGGTAAATAAATGTTCGTTTGTTTTGCAAAATACGTTTTTGATGTCTAGATCCTCTAAATGCATGTGATGGGTTGTTCTCATGCTCATATGAAGTTATGTGCTGTTACATGGTGATCAATTTGAACCTTTCCCAGGATATGATTTTTTTCCCTTTCCTGATTATCCTTCAAATTATCTTTTTATATTAACTTTAAAGTTAGATTTTTCTGTGCTAGTCCTCAAATTAGTTGAATGCTAATATTGATAGGTATAGGATTTTGTCTTTTATATTTCTGTGTAGCAATCTCTAAATTAGATAACTTTTAGATAACTTTTTCACAGTTCAGATAAGGAGGTATAGATCTTTCATAATAGAGATCTTTCTAGGTACAAGGGATKAAATTTTTGCTCCCATGAAGTAATTTGAAATTCTGCTATTAATTTAGCTAGAATAAGAATTTTGAACCAGAATTATTTTCTCAAATACAAAGTATACAGAACTTGTCAGCTTTATTAGTTATTTTTTATATTTACTTCTAGGCTGATCATTATGAATAAATAAGGGCATAAAAGTGCAAAAATGCTGTATGTATTTCTCTCTCTCTCTCTCTCTCTCTCTCTCTCTCTCTCTCTCTCTCTCTCTCTCTCTCTTTTAGAGCTTGAGAGGCCCTTAACAGAGCCACAGATCAAAGTCGTGTGCAGGCAGACACTAGAAGCGTTGAACTACTTGCATGAAAATAAGATCATCCACAGAGATCTAAAAGCTGGCAATATTCTTTTCACATTAGACGGAGACATCAAGCTAGGTAAGCAAAACATCAAACCTCTTCCCCAGAACTGCAGGTAGTCATATAATTGTATTTTCTCTAGGCTGTATTTTGACAGGGTTTACTATATATGTATTTAAATGTAATTCTAAGAATGATCTTTTTTCACGAATATTGTTACTATGAAAAAGAGAGAAAGCTTGAGAAAGTATCCAAACCGTGGTTGACAAATTTGTTATAAACTTCAAAATGCACATCCYTACCCCACCAAAATCACTACTTAATCATTTTGTCTCTTCCATTATTTCTGTGTATATAGAAGTAATGTTCTTAAATGCTCATCTTTGCAATGATACTATGATGGTACAATCTGGAAGAAAACTAGGATTARTTTTCTCTTGTTGATTCCTAGTATTTGAATTTAAGCAAGCATCCCTATTTTCCCTCTGATGTGCTGGGGAATCCATGAATCTGTGGGGAATCACAAAGACTTCCCAGCTTGAGGTTGAACAATATTCCTTCATTCAGCTAGGAAAAKATAACAATTATCTGATCCATTGGCATCGGGGCTGCCTCAGGGACAAATGTGCAGAAGCTGTCAGCCTTTACAGTGGCTGTGCAAGTGACAAGCTCTGTGACATGGCAGCTTGTGTTCAGGTTTCCAAAACCTTCTCTCTGTGGCACCTGGGATTAGGCTACTGCTTTTAATTCAAGATATGTAGAGGATAAATATACAGAGAATCTAAAGATCACCACAGTTAACTGGAGGTCTAACTCCCAGCCTGCCACAGATGTTCTTCTTAAAGGTAAGCCAGGTATGTCCAGATTCACTAAATATATTTACTACCTACCCTTTACTGATCACAGTCCTGGTGCACGGGCAGGTGTTAAGGTATAATACATCATCTCTGCTAAAAAATTGAGAATAATTAAGCATCTCTTTTGCTAGATTGATCTCTTAGTGTGTCTGTGTTCTGCATAGATTCACTTGCTCAAGACTATTATTTGTACTTAAAATACCTACATGGGCCTATCTTTTCCTTTGCAAAGTATGGGTAATTTTCTTTTTCTGCTAAGCCTGAGGCTTAGGTGTGGACTCACATGCTAAATAGATAATAATAAATAATTTAGTGGAGCTATTCTCTTTAATTTATAAGTACTACAGAAAGAGAAACCATGAGATTTTTAGGACCAGAGAGGCTTTCCTTTGTTTCTGTTCATTTTAATTGCCCCATATGACCTGCTTCCAGCTCACGTGGACTGGAACTATACTAAGGTTTTGCCAAGCTTGGTTGATGTTTAGCACTGTGCAGACGGTTAAGGCACTGTGTTTAATGGATACATGCAGTTTTGCTAACTATAATTCCTAAGGGTACAGCATCATTGGAGGAGCTGCTTACCTTTTTTAACCTGTCTGTACTCATTGCTTCTGATATACACAACAACAACAAAAACAAATCTTTCTTTTATAAATATGTGAAAGGCCAGTAGATCCRTCTCACTGTGTGTTATCTTCATGATAATTTTTATGTCTTTAGATTCTGTAGTTTATCAGTATTTCRGACTTTGTATTTCAACAAATAACTCTCTTAATCCTGACTTTTTTTTCCAGAGCAAAATTAGACTTCTCAAGTGTTGAGCCCATCAAGTCATTTTGTACAGATTAAAGCCAGCAACATATGGCTATTTTATCCCTTTGATCTAATCAGTAGATCTTCATTAAGAAATGTTGCTTTTGGAACAGATGTATAACACTTAAATATAATTGTCTTTTTTTCTAAATATTTTCTAAATAAGAAATGTACTGCTTTTTAGATGAATAATAGTAATACAAAGGTTATGTTGATTTTTAGTCAGATCTTATATCAAGGGTGAATATGCTAGATATCAAATCTTTAATATAAAATGATAAACTAGGTGAAAAGAAACTTGTGAGGTAGAAAACAGTGACAGCACAAAAATCTCCCTGTAGGAAAGTTTGAATCCTGAAATCAAAAACTGAGTAAGTTGTCAAATTGGTAAAGTGGGTTAATAGGCCATTTCTGAGGAAATCCTTCATAGGTTAAAGAAAAAAATGTACCGATAAAAATAATGTAATCGATTTGTCCTTACACCAAATATGTACATCTGTATTGCCCCACACAGTTTAATGCTGATATTACTTTCTTAGCGGTTAGATATAGCATTTCTTAAATATCTTCAATTAGGGATGTTAAGAMATGTGTTTCAGCACTCAGTTATCAAAACAAAATACTTTTATCTCATTTCAGAATTTTAATGCTGTAGAAAGTTTGATTTGTAAAAAATATTTTAAATCAACCTTGTTAAATGTAAAAATACAATATATTCTTCACTACCAAGTTAATAGTATTTTTACTGTTTGCATTAAGCGGACTTTGGAGTATCAGCTAAAAACACAAGAACGATACAGAGACGCGATTCTTTTATTGGCACACCGTATTGGTAAGTKCATTCTTTGCTGACCTTCTAATAAAAACAAATGCTTTAATATCACCTTTGGTGGTAACATTGTCACCTTCATAAAAGAATTATTAAGTATTAAAAGAATAGCACTTGCTTCTTAAATGTTTWCAGTGAAGCAGTCTGCTTTTTCCTAAGAAAATGCATGCTGCTTTTTCTAATTCTGTGCATCATTCTCTTCTGTTTGCAGGATGGCTCCAGAAGTAGTCATGTGCGAGACATCTAAAGACAGGCCTTATGATTACAAGGCTGATATTTGGTCTCTTGGCATTACTTTAATAGAAATGGCTCAGATAGAGCCACCTCATCATGAACTAAATCCAATGCGAGTGCTTCTGAAAATAGCAAAATCTGATCCTCCTACGTTAGCACAGCCTTCAAAATGGTTAGTATTTTGGTGATAGATTCTTATCCTCTGTCCTGGTTTGTAGATTTTGACTTTGAGATCTGCCAAGATTCTTAATTTGTACTCATGTGCACAGTCCTGTTAAACTTTATGGGACTAATTTAATGCACAAGTTAGCTACATGCTCTCTCTATGTGTTTTTGTTGTAGTTCTCTATGGAAGTTTCCATACTGAATGTTGCGCATTTTGAGAAGTTTGAAAAACAATTCAGCATTAAAATATACATAAAATAGCTCTTTAGTAGTGCAGTAAAAGGTCTAAAGACAAAATGAAAAAAAAAAAAAAAGAAAAATCAATTAAAAAAATCATACAAAAAATATTTTAAAAGACATTCATTGTAATGTGTAATGGAAGAATATTAAGATACTTTTATCACCTTGGTCTTTTCATTCATGTACAATCCTGTTTTCCCAAGTGGATAGGAGAACATGGATTTGTAATGTAGATAMATGTGGAAGTAAAAGAATATTTCATTATACTCCAATCTGATGTCAAGCCTGTTTGMTTTTTGTGTAGGTCACCAGATTTTAAAGACTTCTTAAAGAAATGTTTGGAAAAGAACGTGGATGCAAGGTGGAGTGCAGCGCAGCTTCTACAGGTAGGAAGAATGAATTGTTAACACAGCTATTCCTTTTTTCTTCTTTAAAAGCAGAGCAGTGTTACAATAAAGACCTAAGTAATTTAAAAATGAGTTTATGTGCAGTCTATATTAGACATGTTTGAATTGATCCCTATTTGGTAAATTCTGATGAAATAACATTTAAATAAGGATCAAATTCTTACTTATTTCACTCTTCTTCGGTATTTCTTCTTACTTATTTCAGTATATGTAACTGTTTGCTTTGTGTGAGCATTTAAATTGTACTGCAGTAGCTCCAATGGATGAAGGTGTATGCTTATTTACGTAAGAGGTCACTTGCTGACAGGTGCTTTAGAAGCTTAGTGCTCAGCCGCCTTCCGTAATGCTGTCACTGCAGAAGAGCCAAACGAGACTGGATGTGACTAGGTACATTTGATTCTGTTTAACGTCAGCACATGTTCAGTGTACCAAAATACCTGGGATGCGTTGAATGGATTTAAGCAGCAGGACTGGACAGAGAAAGAACACTCAGCAGGGGTAGGAGTAGAGCGGGGAGCTGTCTTCTCTTAAATAAATAAGTAGAATTTTACACTGGTGTTGCGAAAAAGTATTCAAAAGGCAAAGTACTTTTCTCAATAAACTGTCGGGAAATAGTTTAACTGTGGAACTGATAAGAAATGAAAAGCAATTCCAGGAAAAGCAACCTTTTAAAAAATATTTCACTTTTTATTTTTTGGACTGTGAAGCAGGTCAGTATAAATTAATTATCTGTGTCTTTAATATGTTTAATAAACTACTCATCATAATATATATGAATACAAATGTTTTGTTTTTAAAACTTCTACAGAAAAAATGTGCRTTGATAAAAACAGTGTTGATTAATGTTAACACCAAGAATCTTTATGTTTTAGAGACAGCAAAAAATGAAATAAGTTCAGAGAAATATTACAGTTTTCTTACCATGTACAATGGAGCCGGGACTTAACATTATGCATACTTTTTATTTTCACAAGCATCCTTTTGTTACTGYTACTTCCAATAAACCAATAAGAGAATTGATAGCAGAAGCTAAAGCTGAGGTTACAGAAGAAGTTGAAGATGGTAAAGATGAGGATGAAGAGGAGGAAACAGAAAGTTCTCTGGTCAGTTTAAAATTTACATTTTTAAATGTGCAAATAGTTTTAATTTTGTTTTCTTTCCTGTGGAGCACTCCATTTTGTAAATTTCTGTCCCACTAGTTCATTAAGTCTTCTTGGAATAAAATAAATATACTATTTCTTACTACATATTTTATAAATAAACATATTACTATGTCTTACTATAAAATAACAAATTTTCTAAATTAATGTGTACTTTAACTCTTTAAGAACTGCTAATAATGAACTTTCTGTATATTTGTTTATATCTGTATATAGTGAGATGAATTTTTAAAAATCAGGTACTCATTTTCATATAAATGTTTTAAAACTAATATGATTAGATGACCATCTGTAGGTTTAAATAAAAGCATATTTGTGTATGATGATTAGATCATTATGGAAAATTATGCTGTAATTGAAGTTTGTGATATTTATAGTGTATCTGTCATGGAAAAATCCCAAAGCAAGCAAATATGCCTTATCAAGAAAAGATTACATGTCTTCTAAAGATACAAAAATCTGTATAACTATAACGATATGTAGAAGTCTGCTAAGATGAACTCAGTTGCTCAAGGAGCAGAACCCTGAAGTATCTGTTGATAGTATATCGATACTATCAACACTAACACAGAGCATKCAGTAGCTGCAATCCCAGCTGTGATAGCAGTTGCTTCCTGGGTTTTGTTAAAGCAAATATAGATGTGCACATGATGTACATCTCCCTTCCCCTTCCTCCCCAGGCTTGGCAACTCCAGGCCTGCATTCCCACCGGCATCTCCAGGGCTGGTGGGATGGTCCCCATCTCCTCAGGCATCCTCCGCCCAAGCTGATTTAGCTGCTAAGCTCTCAGTGTGCAGGAGGGTTGAGGGGTGAATTTCCCTGGGGACTTGGCTAAGTGCAGGTAGCTGTGAGTTGGTGCCACGTATCATTTGAGTGTGTTCCCATCTCACTTCAGGAAATGGTGAAGTAGATGCATTTATTTATTTGTGTTCCTTTTAACTRCCTCTTGGCAAACAACATTAAGCTTCTGGAACATTTAGATGAATAGATATTTTTGAATGCATTTTTAGCTTAAGATTATTGTTTTCTCAATGTTAATTCAGGAAGACCTTAAGGTAGGTAGCAAATTTATGCTCAAAATTATGCTTGTTACGTTGGCCTAGTATGTTCCTAATGGCAGATCAAAATTCTGATCTACAAATTACAGGGTTCCAACAGTAAATATAGACAGATACCATAATCACTTTGAAGACTGA
This sequence comes from Nothoprocta perdicaria, assembly GCF_003342845.1. NCBI lineage: Eukaryota > Metazoa > Chordata > Aves > Tinamiformes > Tinamidae > Nothoprocta > Nothoprocta perdicaria. Next base: position 2,817,616 of record NW_020455976.1, read on the forward strand.
AAGGGCAATTACGGTTAAAATGATAGTTTATTAGTATATTCTTTTGTGTAGGTATGTGATCTGATAACATTCATTCATATTCCAGCAACAGCAATTTCTATTCTATTTCTGTATTACCACTTATGTATACCTGCAGGGAACTTGCACTGTTTTAACAGATTTTAATAGTGATTAAAGAAAAAAACAAACTTATTTTTTTGGATGTTTTGACCAAAGAGAAGAGGMAAGTAATCCTTTTGATTGCATCGTTCTTAATATTATATCTTACAAATGCTTCAGTAACTCAAGCTAAATGGCTTCTACATAGCCATCCTGGCCCAGGAAGGGATGTCTATCCAAACTACCAGTAGGTGGGACTGACATAGTAAAATAAGGAGCAAAGTGTTTTGCAAARGACTCTGTTAAGTATGTGACAAACAGGGCTGACAGTGATCCTTTTCCTTCAACTGAAGGAAATGGAAGAGGGGTCTAAAAAGTATTTTAATATAATTATGCTATACTTAAACTAGAGAATAATTGCRTATTTTTCTTCCTTTAACTTTTTTAGCAGTTACCTACAGACAAGCGTGCATCCTCTGACCTTAGTATTGCCAGCTCTGAAGAGGACAAACTTTCTCAGAATGCCTCTGTCTTGGAATCTCTTTCGGAGAAAACAGAAAGTAATGCAGCYGAGGAGAAAAACATCGGTATATTTGCAGATGGTAAAACAACTGGAGATGAATCTGAAAGYAATAAATTTGGTAAACCAGCAGATAACATGTCTGATACTGCTGTTGTCAATGTGAAAGTGCAGAATGGTGCTGTGCCGACTGATAAAGGTGAGCAAGGCAAAATATTGGCAATTGAAAAGAATACAGAAGGAGTAGAGGAAGCACGTGAAGATACTGAACCCCAGAAAGGAAATCAAGAACTTGATGTGGTTACAAAACCAGAAATAACAGATGAATGCAACCTAGAAACAGAGAAAGAAAAAGACATTGGAAATAAACAGGCAGAAGAAAATAAACTGATAATAGCAGCCACAACAGAAAACAGCATTGAAACTGAAGAAGTCTTTTCTAAGGAAACTGGTGAAAAAGAAGAGAAGGAGAACAGACTAGATCTTCCAGAAAATAAAAATGTAGATGTTACTGCAGAGCAAAAGGATTACAAAGATGAGGCTCAGAAGGTCGCGGTGATAGACACCACTACAGAAATTCTAGCCAATGAGGACAAAGTGACTGAGGAAGAAAAGGAACTAATAAGCCATGGAGTTGACAATAAAGAGGAGACAGGCAGTACTGGTGAAACTCAAATTAGTGATGGGGATAAAGTACCTGAGACAGAGGATAAGCTAACGGAAAATCAGCCTAAGCATGTCCATGAGATAATCAGCTCTGAAGAAACAGTGTCTAAAAGCCAAGATAAAGCAGTTGAAGTAGACAAGAAACTGGAAGAAAGTGAAAATGAGGGTATTTGTAAAACAAGTAGCATGGAGGAAAGAGAGATCCAAGACTCTGGAAAAGAAGACAGAGATCAGAGGGCAATAGAGAGCAAGACTGAGGATATTCCTGTTAAAGCAGTGGACAAACCAGCTGAGATGGACCAGGATTCAGAAGGACGTGGACCTGAGACTGTCCAGAAAAACAGTACTCAGCCAGAGAAAGGACGTTCAGAAAGTACTTCRGATGAACTAGTAAAGAATAAGCTTCAAGATGCAGATGATGAACGAGCCGAGGATTCTGAACTTGCTCCCGTTCCCAGTATTAGCGTTAGCACTGAAGAAAGTGAGGAAAAAGTCAAAACAGATAATCAAGACAGTACTGGAACGTTACAGCAGCTGGAATCAGAGACTCTAAAGGAAAATGATGCAGATTCAGGCACTGGTTCTGCAGCTGACAACAGCAGCATTGATTTGAACTTATCCATTTCTAGCTTCCTCAGTAAAAACAAAGAGACAGGATCAATCTCTTTACAAGTAAGTATAAGCAACAATTTACTTTTTATATCAAATCTTACATCACTGTGACCCTAAAATCTCTGAGTTTTACCTTTGAAAGTGGGAGAGTGTTATTTGGTGACYGTATAGCACTGTGGAATATGTGAATCTGTAGAAACCAAGATGTTCTAAAGTGCACTGGTGTTGCCTGTGTTTTGTACAGTTATACAGCAAGGCAAGTAGCAACAGAGGAGCTAATAATTTTCTTATTTCATTGCATAATTTTATTTAAAAATGTAGACTAACATATAAAAACAATCATTCTTACTGGATATTTCAGTTTGGCAATTGTGTTGTTTTGGTTGTGCTATAATTGATATGGTTACACCAGTATAAATGTTCTTATCCAGATAAAGCACATTTCAGAATATAAACTTTACTTTATTGTTACACTGATATACTAGGATAGTATCTGTATGACCATCTGTTTCCAAAAAAAAATTAAAAATCCAAATTGACATAGGTACACAAGCATGATTTTGATATGGTTGCAATATTTTTAGCRTGATAGGGCCAATTTTCTGCTGGGGTTTCTTTTCTACTGTAGCAACACTGAGGTAAAAAAGAATATGATTTAAACATGGAATAATTAACCAATGTTTTATTCAGGAAACTAGAAGACAAAAGAAAACGTTAAAGAAAACTCGCAAATTTGTTGTTGATGGAGTAGAAGTGAGCGTGACCACATCAAAAATAGTTACCGAAAATGACTCAAAAAGTGAAGAGATGCGATTTCTRCGGTAAGCATTTTGAACAGTGAATTTTGAAAGAGTTTTTAGTGTCTCAAATGTAGCTGCTATTTTTGTTTTCTTTTTAAATAGAAGAAGGGAGTTAGCAGGCTTATTTCTTTAGTATTTAGGAATTAAATTCAGATTTTTCATTAATTGGAATCTTTTTAAAAATTACATATAAAATCAATTCAAAACTAGCTTTACCGAACGTATTTTGTTTGTTTGTTTTTGGTAAGTTTCCCATTTTATTGTCCTATCAGTGTTTAARAGCTCTTTTTCATTATTAGGCGTCAAGAGCTGAGAGAGCTAAGACTACTTCAGAAAGAAGAGCAGAGAGCTCAACAGCAGCTAAGTAATAAACTCTTGCAGCAGCGAGAACAGATGTACAGACGTTTTGAACAGGAAATGACAGTGAGTTTCTTTGTTTTGGTACCAAGAAATAGCTACGTAGCTTTTTGAAGTTAAACTAATACTCTGAATGATGTTGTCCTGATGGACTGGGTAGAAGACTGCTAGCAGCTTTCCCTCTATGGTTCTTGTGTCTCTGTTTTCATACTCTGTGCTACTAATGAAAATTTTCWGCATTGTGGATATTGCCCAGCTTGTGTCACTGTATTTAGCCTTCTGAAGAAGATGCCAAATTAAATGGAATTATTTTTACAGAGTAAAAAGCGCCAGTATGATCAAGAAATAGAAAACCTAGAAAAACAGCAGAAACAGACGATAGAGCGCTTGGAACAGGAACATACAAACCGGTTACGAGATGAAGCAAAACGTATCAAAGCAGAACAGGAGAAGGAATTGTCGAAATTCCAGAACATGTTGAAGAACAAAAAAAAAGAGGTAAGAGATGACAACAACAACAACACCACAGAAGATATGGGTATTGATAGTGGTATCTTGATATCATATTTGAGAAAAAATGATTTGTTAAAGACTGCAAAAGAATCCAGATACCACTTAATATTTATCTAATTAGAATTTAAAGTAAAAGAATATAGTCTTGATTGCTACTGAGAAATATTTCTCATTTAGCATTTTTTTGTTAGTTTGTTAAATTTTCATTAAACATGCTTTTCAGATTATAGAACTTGTTTGTAAGAATTGACAACAGTTTTATATCAATTATTTTTAAGTCAAAGAGTGCAGCTAGGAGAGAGAAATAAACTGAAATTATTTGCAGTTAATTCTGCCATTGCAATCTACACAAAGTGAGCGATATCTGAGAATGATGACMTGCTGTTAATTTGCTTGCATTAGAATAAGAGAAACTGATGTGTTCCCGTTATGGATTTTGCATCTGAAAGCTACTTTGTTTCTTTTTCAGATCAATGATATAGTGCTTGCTTGTACAAAAATGGTTCTAGTGTTTTCTTCAGTAGTTAGTCTCACAGAGATTTCTTTAAACATCTGTATTGTCACTACTTTTGCACAGAATGACCCTGTATTAGTACAGAAGTACAGAAAAAAAAAAAGTTGTATTCAGTCTGAACTATATACTGATATGTAATAACTTTTCTTCTTTTGCAAAACCTCTTGCATTTTTGAGTCTCTTTAATGGTGATTGGGTCCTACATGGGAAGCGGGAAGGATTTTGGGTATTGCTCTGAGCTAAAAGCAGTTCTTTCATGGAAATAAGAATATCATTTGGTGGTTTGGACTCCTTTTTCTGATGTTGCTTCCACTATTAAACAAACAGGCATTTGTTTTGGGGTGCATACTTTTGTATTTAAAGCTTAAGAAGGCAATTTACAGTTTGAAGGAAAATGCAGCTGGGACTCTGACAGTCCCCATGCTTTATTTACGAGTGTACAGTGTGGAATTATCATAACTTTTCATGGTAAATAAAAGACAGCAGCAAATTATCAAATTCACAGCCAGTTGAATTAACCACGTTATATTTAGAAAATTTCAACTAATCTAGCTCTGTTTGCCCCCAAATGAACAACATGCATCATTTCAGCAAATTGTAATTAAATACTTTTTACAAATGGAGCTTTGTATTTTAAAATTTGTCACAAGTGAACAGTTTTTCTTTTTAAGATTTAAATACATATCCTATGTAAATCTTATGTGTGTTTGAGAAGCGAATCATATAAATTCAGATTTGTCTGGCTGTCTAGACAAATCTGACTGTCTGTTGGATTTGTCTATAAATTCARAAATAGCTGTTTTTCAGTGGAAGTTCTAATAAACTTCCAATTCTTTTTCACAAACCTTTTCTGTGAGATAAGCGTCCTCTGTAGACCTTTCCAGGAATCCTTCCAGAAAATGCCACTTCTGCAGGTGGTGGTTTTCTTAACTCCTAGCTATTCTAGCTGCTGCATGAAAACTCAAGCAACTGACTGCTGTTTCTGCGAGCACTGGGCAGTATTTGCATGCAAAAAGAAGCTGGCATGTACCTCCCTTCTGCACTGCAGTAGCATGCATAAAGCATGTTTTGTTTCTTCTCTTTCAATAAGCTCCTTTCACTAAACTAACTTTTCTGCCACGGAAGCCCTGCACGCTTCCCAGCATCTCTGGTGCGTGACTGCATGTCCGATGTTCACAGAAATGCTTGCTGTGGAGAAAGTGTTCTTTTCGCCACCTTCTGCATGCTTATATACACTGTAGGTTTTAAATGAAGTGGAGAAAGCACCAAAAGAGCTGAGAAAAGAGCTCATGAAACGCAAGAAAGAGGAGCTTGCCCAAACCCAGCATGCTCAGGTAACAACGGCAGCTTCCCGCTACTAAAATGCAAAAAGCGGCAGTATTCACACAGCTTGATAATTTCACTTTTTGTTGTTGTTGTTGAGTGAATATGAAACTTAACTCGGACTAACCCTACATACTGCTCTTTCTTCAAACACTCCCATAACACTTCCCAGAAGAACACAGTGTTTAGATATGTAGGMACAGCGGTATCTCCAGGTTTGTGCTTTTCAGCTTAATATATTTTGTATGCTGTACCGAAAAAGAACAGTATTTTTCCACAGCTGGTTTCATGGCAGTGCTKTTTTGGGTGGTAAGTATCCCACAGATCCATTAAATTGTAAAGGCTGCAGTAGTTATTTTTGAGCAAAAAGCAGAGAAGAAGAAAATACAGACAATAAAAGCCTCAGGCATCTAGTTCCTAGCAGCTGAACAGACTAGGTAAAACGTAGCTATTTGAATGTCAAAGCGTAGGTGTATGGAAACTTTAAAAGACGACTTACATAATTTCATGCCTCCAGCCTTGCTGCTGTTATATGACATAGGTAGCAAAATATTTTGGAAAGATGTTCTTCTGATGGCCACTGCTAATAGAGAGCAAGTCTACATCRCAGCAGGGTAGGTTTGGGTTGAATAACTCTTACAGGTTAAATGTTTATGCGAGTGACCTAGTAGAAAACGTTGGTAACTTCATTCAGTTACCTGCTGTGTTCGAGAGAGGATTTCCCAGGATAAAATTTGACTCGGCTACAGTGCTCCCCCCTAGTGAAGTTCAGAAGTTTCTGTCTTTTCTTAAGCAATTCATTTTAGAACTGTGTTTTTATATTCTTTGTAGTGACTTCATTTGCTTTTGTTAAAGTCAAACATCTTTAGTTACAATGAAAGATCTTCACTTGGAATGATAAGTACTAGGCAGTGTGCAGGTGTCTTATGGTAGAATATGTAGAATGCCTTGGGTCAGAGACTGCTTTTATGTGATTACCCATGATATTTTTAATGTAGACTACTAACATATACCACAGTCTCATTCTTTAAAAGAATAGAATTATATTTTATTATATGCTGACATGGAAGTACATTGTGTCCACAGGGTGTTGCTCAGGTTATGATTCAGTCTTTTCAGTTGTCTTCATGTACGCTTTTCAACGCACAAATGCAGGATGTAAGTCATAATACAAATAGTTCTATATATTTTTTTTAAGTTTGTTTCCCTAATTTTCCAATTTTTTTTTTCAGTGTGTGTTTTCTTCTTGCTCGTATGTGCTGAGCAATTTCAATGATATCTCAAAACCAGTTAGTACAAATGTATTAGGCTGAACACACAGTAAAAAGATCAAAACTACTGTAGCAGTTAACTCTGGGCAAGACACTAGTTTCTCACAAACACGATATACTGCTAATTTCTGGTGCTTATCATTTGTTCAGCACATGTGAGAAACGTGTGACTGTTTTATGCTCTGTGTGCAGTGAAATTCTGTATTTTAAAAACATATAATGAGTTTATTTTAAGATACTTCCCAGGCAAACCAAATGGCACTTTGCAAAGACAAGCTACATTGCACTGCCTGCCATCTCCACCAGCTAACAGGCTCCTTTAGCATCATCCRTAATCTCTGTTATACAGAGTACTTGGATAGAAGAGGGAGATGGAAAGGCCAGAGATTTTTCTGAGATTGCCCAGTTTATCTTACAGTGCTTGCAATTTAAGAACTTCTTTATGGTTTACAAAGTAGAGAGCATCAATTATATTTAMATGATTGAGAGAGTAGTATCTTTGATACAGAGCTGCTTTTTGACCATGGCCATCCTTGATATAAAACATATTTCTCACAGCTCTAGGGAASGTAGAGCAGCTGTGTCCCCTCACACTCAAAAGTTCCTGGCAAGTCAACTATAATATTACTTATATGTCTACACCGTCAAAATACTAAGCTCCCATTTTTAATCTCAAAATAATGCAAAACTGTATTATTTTTATCAGTATCAGTGTATTTGATTAGGAATGCCTGATGTTGTTTTCAGACCTGCCCCTCCAGGCCTGTTTGCAGCCTCCATGCTGCTGCTGCCTGGACTCTGCAGCAGTTTATTGTACCTCCAGTTTTCTGTTGCTGTCTAAATATTACCCTGCTGCCCACTGAGAGAGATGAGTCTCATCTATTATTCAGCGACTTTCTGTGAAGATGAAAATAATGATTCTCCTGGTCATAATAAAAGTGCTTTTAATGAGCATCTAATCCTTATGTTGCTGTTGGCTCTTTTAGTGAGAGTATGGAATCTTTTAAAAAGAAAAAAAAAGGCATAGCTTGGGAGACTCCACTGATTTCCCATAGCCCAGCCCTGTGTTCCTGCTTCCTACCATCTCACTTGCAGCAGACCATTTTTAACTTCATTTCATTATGTGTAGTAGAAAAGGCTGTAGCTGCCTGCTTGGCTCTGACAGAACACCACCACCATCATCCTTTCTGCTGACTACTTCCCCCTATGTCATGGTAGAATGAAATGCTTTAATTTCTTGTTCCTGCAGTGTGCGTGTGCATGCTGGCATGCTTGTGATTATGGTTATTTTGTGTGTGTGTGTGTGTGTGTGTGTGTGTGTGTGTGAGAGAGAGAGAGAGAGAGAGGGAGACTTGCAAGGAGGAAAAAGGCAGCAGAGCTGCCTCGGTGGGAGGGAACAGGAGGGGACCCTTATTAGCACTGCCCACTTCCTAGGGCCACGTGCAGTGCCCTGATGAACCCACTGAGGAGAAGCCATGGTCAGTGCTGGGGCAGTGCCCTTTGCAGAGAACCCGCTCAGCTCTGGCCCAGCTCATCCTGCAGGAAGCAGTTCCTGCAAAAGCCTTTGCTTTGGCCTTTGGAGCCAACTCGCAGAACTCCCAGCCTCGGTGTCCTTGTGTTCRTGACAGGAGAAAGCACCCAGCACCCGAGACAAACTTGAGAAACAACTATGTAAATAAATAGACTTTACTTCATAATTGAAAGCAAAAGAGTCATAAATATTTTTGATTTTTTTATATCTTTGAATACGTAATCTCAACATGATGAGATCAACTTTTTACTGAGTACTCTTACTAGGTTAGAAACTGCAGCTTGTTTTGAGAGGCAAGAGGCAAAATAAGTTGCTGATTATTGGATAGCTTGTTGCCTGTGGTCTTATTTCTGAAATATTAAATATTATTTTACTTAACTGTTTGTGTGGAAAATACAAGATATGCAGTATAACTTCATAGCTGAGACATGTTAAATACTCAAATTAACTTAAAAATGTATTTGTTTTCATATACAGTTAAACACTGGGAGAACTGAGAATCTCATTAAAATGTAATGTGATTAGAAGAACACGATTTCACTTATTTCCATTGCTATTTAACAGGAGCAGGAATTTGTGCAGAAGCAGCAACAAGAACTGGATGCATCTCTAAAGAAAATTATTCAGCAACAGAAGACAGAACTAGCCACCATTGAACGAGATTGTCTCAACAACAAGCAGCAGCTCATGAGAGGTATCCAGCATTGGATTCTTCTTAAAACCTAATTTTTTGATTTGTATTTTAGTGAAGTAATGTCTGTCTTAAATTTATGAAATCAAATGTCTTCAGGATTAAACAAAACATTTTAGTAATATATATATTATGGAATAGCATTGTTCTTAAAATGCACTTGAAGGCCATTTTTACTGCACTTGAAGGCCATGCACTTGTGTGTAGATTAAAAGCTGTTGTATTGTACATTCTGAACRAGCCTTCCTCTTTCTGCAGCTCGTGAAGCTGCAATCTGGGAGCTGGAGGAGCGGCACTTGCAAGAGAAGCATCAGCTCCTCAAGCAGCAGCTCAAAGATCAGTATTTCATGCAGAGACACCAGCTGCTYAAGCGGCATGAAAAGGTTGGTGCTGACTTTAACACTTGCCTTTGTATATTGTAATCTCTGGTGAGTTTTCATTGTAGTTTTATAAATATCTATACATAGATATCAAGTAGTCTCAGAATCTCTACTGGTAGCTGCTTGCTTGCCTAGGCAAGGGCTATGCAGGTATTTTCATGCTGTGCATGTTCTGTCTAAATCTTAATCTTCTGAATTTAATGATCTGGTAGTGTTCAGCGTATTTAGTGTGTTTGTTAGTTCACCCTGTTATATTATGGACACAGAAAGGTTAGATGTCTAACAAAAAAGCACATAAATCAGAGACAAGAAATAAAGGCAGTAAATAATGAGAAACAGAAGGAGATCACAGCGGTAAGATAATAAAGTTGTCTCTTATAAAAATCATGTATTCATCTGGCTTCTGTTCTTGAGCTTCTAGACTTCTAGAAGTGCATAAGTGAAATGATTGTATTTCCTCTTAAATTTTTTTTTGGAGGAGAGGGGTAAAATTCTATTATTCTATTATTCTATTATTCTATTCTTCTATTATTTAGTAACCAACAGAGTTCGGGGTTTTAGTTAAAAAAATCAACTCCTTAGTAAATTACTCTGGAATTAAATGAACAGAATGATGACCTGGGTTGGCTTATTGGAATGAGTAGCTGAAAACTGTCTCCTGAGACCTAGAGCATATTAAAGTCCAGAAAACAGTACTTACATTTGTATAAGTTTTTTTTTTTTTATAAAATACACTGAGTAGATTAATTCAACTGCCTATCACTGAGCCTGGATCTGATTTCTGCTGAGAAAAAAATGGATTCCAACAACATACTTGTCAATGAAATGAGGTCTGGATGTTCCAACAGATACTCTATAATGTTTCTATGTTGTTAATATTTTAGGAGACAGAGCAAATGCAAAGATATAACCAACGACTTATTGAGGAGTTAAAGAACAAGCAAACTCAGGAAAGAGCACGGCTGCCTAAAATCCAGCGAAGTGAAGCGAAGACTCGAATGGCCATGTTTAAGAAAAGCTTAAGAATCAACTCGTTAGCTTCTCCAGACCAAGATCGTGAAAAAATTAAGCAGGTGATTAATAACAACAGTTACTAGTGGAAATAATGTGATGTAAACGTGATCATGAGGCAGAATGCATCCTCAACAAGTTTGTAGATGATTCAGAACTGGTAGGAGTAGTTCTTAAGCCAGAAGCTTGTGCTGTTATTCAGAGGAACCTCAAGGCTGGAGAAATGGGCCAGCAGGAATCTCATTCATTAAATGCAGTACAGGGAATGCAGAGCCCTGCACCTGGGGAAGAATAAGCAGTGCAGGCTGGGCAACCAGCAGCTGGAGAGCAGCTCTGCAGAAGAGGTGTCGTGGTGGACAAGTTGAGTTTGGGTCAGCAACACGGCCTCGTGGCCAGCGAGGCCAACAGTTCCTGAGCTGAGTTAGGAGGAGCATGGGCAGCACATGGAGGGAGGGAATTCTTGTTGTCTGCTCAGTGATTGCTCCTCAAAGCTGGTAAGGCCATCTCTGGAGTGCTGGATCCCTTTCTGGGGCACACAGCACAGTATGTTTTAAGGAAGGATTAGAGAGAAATGGAGTGACAGGCAAATGTGAASGCAATTTCCTGTGAAGAAGTTTTTTTAAAAAAAAAAGGAAAGAAAACACCAAGATTATTTAAGATTATTCTCTTTGATTATGCTGTATATGTTCATTCTGTTCTGTACAGTTCTTTGATTCAAATGCAAAACGTTGTCTCTAGAGGTACAATATAAATAATCTTTTCTTTCCTAGTTTGCTATTCAAGAAGAAAAGAGACAAAAAAATGAGAGACTGGCTCAGCATCAGAAACACGAAAATCAAATGCGGGACCTTCAGTTGCAATGTGAAGCAAACATCCGAGAGCTGCACCAATTACAGGTTAAAAATAGATTGTATAACATGAACATTCAATGGGAAGAAACACAGGCCAAGCAGAAATATTTTTCCTTCATTTTTATCTATTCACGTAGATTTTTGAAAATTTGAAGCATACCCTTAATTCCTAAGCTTAGAAGAATTTGTGGGAAATGATTTTACATAGAATCATTTTACATTTTTACGTATGATGCAATGTAAAGCATTACATGCTCACCTGCTGATAGCCTCTGTCCAGAGGAATCTTGCAGTTGCTTGGAGCCAGTGGAGCTGGTTCTGCACTGCTGCCCTTGGGAACCCAGTGTGTGCCTGGGCTGCAGGTCTGTTTCAGCAACCCCCCACGTACAGCAGGACTTGCTGCAAGGCTCTCATTGCAAGTAAAACTGATCAGATTAGGGCCACCCTAATTTTGCTGAGAACATTTTGGCCCCTCGCTGCACTCAGGACTAACCAAGTCCTTTCATTCATTTTCCTTCCTGGGTTTTCAGACTATGCATCAGGCACAGCTGGGTTTTGAGCTCTAGAAACAAGCTCATGGGTATTGGCAACTAYCACTGCCAACTGCACTTAAAAATTCAAGATTTGTTCCTGCCAAATGCTTAACTGTATCTTGCCATAATGCTTTGAAGTTCCTATTAATATTTGGCAGATGCATAGTTATCTTACTGGGTGGAATTTGGCATCAATGCATGCCTTGATTATCCTTTTTTCTTTTTGTAGGGTGGGTCTGAGGCTGCTTCTGCAAGCGCTTTTGCTGTCCTCCCTCAATTTGCCAGTCTGAGTTCCTTGGCACCAASAGTTGAGATACTTCACGTGCTCCCCTTTTTAATTTAATAGATTTTAATAAATTACACAAAGTGCCTATAGAAAGCAAAGCAGAAATACTACATGACCTTGAGTAGTGCAATTAGGCAGTGAAGCCCAGGCAGTATCGAGTATGGCTGTCAGCCACTCTCATTGGTACTTCAGTATTTATTTATCTCTCTCAATTGGTTCTGATGGAAGGATCAGCTTTTGGTAATGCAGCCTCAGTAGCATACTTTTATCTTGTAATTATTCACGTCACTATTTACACAGAGTAAGCTAATTAAAAAGAATTAGGACAGCATATGCCACTGCACAAATACGGAGTTGTCTAATCTGAATTAGTTTTACTTAAGGATTATTTTTATCCTGTTTTAAGAATGAAAAATGCCATCTACTGGTTGAACACGAGACTCAGAAGCTAAAAGAACTAGATGAAGAGCACAGCCAAGAGCTGAAGGAATGGAGAGAGAAACTGAGACCACGAAAAAAGGTAAATTGCAGCAGTTTATGAAACATCAGTTCTTGCAAACTGGACAACCATAGATTGGACAATACAAAAAATATGACATAGGAGGAGACTTCAGCCACCACAAAAAAAAAGTCACAGTTTATTGTTTGAAAAGATACGAAATGTACACAACAGCTGGGCGAGAGGCATGTGAACAAGAAAGGCTTGTGTGTGATCTGTCTTGTAATGTGTTCCCTCTTACAGGGAAGAGGTGCATGTTAAACTACTTACCTGGAGGCAGCGATGGCTTTTAGAAATATATTTAAGAAGTCATTAGGATATCACACAAATTCTGAGTGCTAAATAACAATAGAAGATTTCTTTAATAATTTCATTTTTAAAATGGAAAATACCAGGTTTTCACACCATTTAAAGGTAGATCTATAGGCAGGAGATTTCTTAGCTTGCCGGGTATCCATTGTCTTAGAAATTTGGTAATTGCTAGGTGGATCTTCTTAATCATGCTGTGTGAAGTTATGATTCTCTATCAGACAATGTCAGAAGTTTCATAGGTTTCTTGTACTAAATTCCTGTGGTGATCTGATCTTTACTTTTAGACTTTGGAAGAGGAATTTGCCAGAAAACTGCAAGAGCAGGAAGTTTTCTTTAAAATGACTGGAGAATCTGAATGCCTTAATCCTTCAACACAAAGTCGGATTTCCAAATTCTATCCCATCCCCAGCCTTCACTCCACCGGGTCGTAACTCTGGGAACTGCTGTAGCTTTGTCATGTTTGGGATTCTCCATCCTCATCAGCTAACCCGATATAATCTGCACCGTGCATCAAAGGACCGCAGCGCTCCTTGTTTCCAGTGGAGACAATCACTGTCACTGTCAGTTTTTCCCTTTTCCTCTGAATGGAAGAAAACAAAAAAGGAGAACGGACCCTGGTGTGTAATGGAAATGTGATGATGTCCTTCAGATGTTTCAAGAATAAGTGGATTTTTTTAATCTAAGACTCAGTAAATTATCTTTGGGTTTGGCTTCAAGTAAGTAAGCCTAAAATAATATAATGTTTGTGGTCACAAAAAAAGAGAAAGGTTCCTCATGTGAACGTCAAAATGGTGTAATACTCGTTCCACTACCGTGTTTTCACATGTCTGATTTCTCCACAACAGAATTCCATAATGCAGCTGCCCTCAGAGGTTTAAGTGTTGTAAGGTTGAGCAGKGTCTGCAGGACAAGGACTGAAGCTAATTACTCAGAACACGCCGAATATCCAAAAAATTAGCCCGTACATTTGATTGGTAACAACAAAAGCCTTTACAACTTCTTCAAACCAACAGAAACCTCTGGCATAAATTAAACTGAGCAGATCTCCATTGCATATTTTGTCCATTAATTCCATAATGAAATGGGGTGCTAGTTTAATTAATACAGTGCCTGAAACACTTAGATATGCTACTTTTGGCAACAAGATAGTGTTTTGTCATTACAGAAAACCTCCTTAACATTGTTGTTACTGTACAAAACAAAATAATTCTTGCTGCTACTGCCATTTTTGTCATAAGTCCTCACCCTAAAATATTTTGCACTAAAATATGTAAAGGTGAAAAGAATGCTAACGTTGAAATGCACAGTTTGTTGTTTTCCTTAGCTACTACAGGTGGTTAGTTCTACAAATGGGAAAACTGTAGAATGTATTTTTTACAACACAGTGTGCAAAATGCACGTGGTTTCTCCAGCTTTACCTGGAATAGGTAGAGGCATCTTTTGGTTCTTACCAAAGCCTGTTCATTTAAGCTCCTCAGCAAAGTGGAGGTGGATGGTAATATTTATAAATAACCATGCCTGAAGTCTGATTCAATTAGAAGTGTTAGTTTTGTTTTGTTTTTTAGTCATTTTATTTTATAGAAAGATTTAAGTTAAATATATAGACAAACTACGAAGCTGGGTTTTTTGCTTTTGTTTTGCTACGTACTAACATATACAGTTTTTATTTTTCGAGTTCATAGATGTATAATAAGTTATTTACCTGACTGATCTGCAGTGGAAAAAAATCGGAAATGTTTCTCATGTAGCTGGTAGGGAAATGTAACTGTATTAGTTCCCTTTTAGTGCCCTCCTTTGGACGGTTAGAATTGAGTCATATCAAGGCAGGGTTTGGGGCTGGGCTTTGGTCTGCCAAAGTTAAACCTGTAAAATAGTCTCTGCTCTCTGTCCTTGGCGGCCTCTCTCTTTCTGGCCGCCCTGGGTATCAACTGTAAACGTTTTCTGTTTTGTTAGCTTGCATTAAATGTGAGGCTGGTGGACACTGTATGATGTTCATTTCATGGSAACAGTGTTGATGCATGGGAACGAACTCGTAATAACATAGGACTTTCATCGGATTGGGTTGAAATCTTGGATGCTCAAATCCTTGGATGTTGAACTTCTRCCTTCTTAAGGAAGACGCTTACAATTACAGTACAGTACAGTAGGAATAATTGGAAAATGCATGTTTTGATTTAAATTTTGTAGCTTTTTGATAAGCATAATTACTTTCATAGCTAGCCTTAATTTCTGGCATTTTATTATATGATTATGTAATGTGTACTGTTGTAAACTCACATACCATATCTCTAGAATGTTTCCTGTTGCTGAATGCAAAGTTGTTTAAACTGCTTATTTGGTAGGGAGAAAAACGTCCTCGAAGGACGTTTTTAAAAAGTAGGAAGGACTTTTTTAAAGGTTACGAAGGACTTTTTTAAAAAGTAACCCCAGGGTTACTTTTTAAGCTAGGCCATTTTAAATTGACTAATACTAAAATAACATTGAAATAATCCTTACCTCTGTATTGAACAGAGTTTATTTTAAATTTCATACAAAATAAGCTCAGTGATTTATCTAGGGAGTCACCGTGGCAGGCAAATTTCCCKGTCTTGAATTCTTTCTTCTCTCATGCACATTACATTCTCTGGGAAAGATGTTATCTGCATTTTATACTCTTGGTGGTTTGGGTGATAATTTGCTAATATACATTAATGTACCGCTTGCCTCTATGTAAATCTTTTAAATCTATTATTTGAATTTCATCGTTTTCACAGGAAACCTCTGTACTTGATCTCACTGTAACTGTACAAATAAATCAGTGAACTCTCTGAGGAAGGGGGGATCGAAGGAAGCAGCTGAAGCCTTAGGGAGTGTTTGGACTCGAGGCGCCCTGTGAAGCAGTTGCAGCCTCGCGAGCGGCGCTGAGAGCTGGTACCTGGTGTGAAAATGCRTTTTCTGGGCAGCAGGGACTGGCACGGGAGCTTGCGCCTTTGGACTGACACCACGGGGCTTAAAGCGCCGGAACGAGAGGCCTGCGCTGCTGTCTCAGTTCTATCCAGCCGAGTTTAGGCTCACGTAGACTTCGAAGAGATCTGCTGAGACRCAAAATCTGATCTCTCTGCTCCTGCTGTTGCTGATCCTGTTAAGAAATGCAACAGRCCCCATCTCAAAGGCAGTTACACATACGGCCCTTAGCTGTGGTACTAACTGCCGGGGGGCAGACTCATTTTTCCTGCCTGCCCCCCAGGAGCCCTTCCCGAGCCTCGGTTTGCCCTCRTTGGTGCTCTCCTCGTCCTAAGCACTGGAGGAGGAGGGCACGCGGTGTCGGCGCGGAGCGCCCCGCGCTTCCCCTGGGCGCTCAGAGCTGCTCCCCGCTGACGCAGCCAGACCTCGGCTGGTCCTTGGCCCCTGGGGAGAGCCCGAATCGGCTCTCTGGGTTCAGCGTCTCGTGCAGCAGGAGCAGCGGAGGTTGCTGCAGCCCAGGGTTACTAGAGCTCACGTGTTTGCAGGATCTTGTCCTCTGCTGCCACTGCAGTGTTGCAGGTGGCTGGGAGGTGGCAGGGCAGAGAGACCCCGGTTCTTCCTGCTGCCTGCGACGCAGCTCCACAGGGAAGGGGCTGTGGGCTGGGACAGGGGGAGCTGGTCCAGCCGCCTCCTTCCTCCCTGCTTCCAGTAATGCACGTGGAATC
The DNA here is from genome assembly GCF_003342845.1 of Nothoprocta perdicaria. Classification (NCBI taxonomy): domain Eukaryota; kingdom Metazoa; phylum Chordata; class Aves; order Tinamiformes; family Tinamidae; genus Nothoprocta; species Nothoprocta perdicaria. Next base: position 2,834,053 of record NW_020455976.1, read on the forward strand.
GGTTGGTTCTTTCCAAATCCTTGGCTTTCGGTGATGAATATATGGGAGAATATGTGCAGTGTGAAAGGATGTGTGGGTAGGGTCCAGAGAACTGCGTGTGCTGCTGCTCTCGTTCCTGGCTAGATGCATCCTCTAGGATGAACGGTTTTCCTTCGGTACGTGTCGGGCTGTCCCAGCACAGGCTCAGGGAGGCAGGGATGCAGCCGCTCACCAGGCCGGTTGGCTGCGCAGGGCCAGGACTGGTGGCATTTTCATCTGGGGCTTTTCATGTCATTTTACAGTTCATATTGACCCCAAATTGCATCCTGTTTTTCAGAGCATCTTTTAAGGTAGTAGCACCCTACAGTTAAGTTTATTGTATGGTCTAGCAGAGGGCTGGCTGTTAAAAAGTGATCCTTGTGGTCAAAGGGTCTTTCTTCATTACACCTCTGATACTGGTRTTGGTTTTGGTTTTCTATAAGTAAGTAAATAAATAGGAAAGGTGGCCCCTTGGCTAAGCCAGAGCCTRGACAGAACCAAGCAGGGCAGCAGCCTGTCTGTCTTCCTCGGGTCACTGAATAAAAATGCATTTTAYGATAGCAAGTCACATACGACATTTAATTCTCCAGTATCCATCTTGCAGGTTATTTCAAGGACACTTTGCTACATAAAAGTGTTAAATTTATTTGAGATAAATTTGAGTTAAATTTATTTAATTGGTCTCTTATTTGAGATAAATTACCCTGTGACTCCCTTCAGCTGTTCTCCGTCTGCCTCTCACCTCTCCCACAGGCRGCATGGAAAAAATTTGTGGCTCTTCGTGCTTTATTTTGTAGCTCCCCGACTTGAGGCAGGCGGGCGGGCGGTCAGCAGAGCCGGAGGGAGAGCACAAGGTCTTTGATCACCATGAGGATTTGCTCAAAACCAGCTAATGAATAAGGACTTGCATAATTCTGCTGTACCAAAAGGAGAAGGGAGTAGTTTGGCCAAAAATGCTTTTATTTTTCACAACTTCCTGCATATACCAATCCAGGTAAGGCTGCTTCCACACTGATCATAAACCACCCAGTCTAAAAGGGTGGGGATAAAACAGCAGAACATGGAAGGGGACGCAGAAACCCAACGCTGGCAGCCGCGTCTGCTGCCGCGAGGCTGCTCGTCCGCGAGCCGGCGCCGGGCGCTGCCCCCTCTCGGGTCTGCACAACACGGGGGATGTTCTGGGGGGGCTGCAGGCCACGCCACTCTCCTCCCACAAAGGAACCAGAACTGACAGGGACACACAACTGGGCACAGAGCAGTGCACAAGCAGCTCATGGCAGTGAATTTTGGGGGCTTTTTTTTTTTTTTTTTAATTTCATTTCATGGCTTGCTGTAGAATACTGTAATTTTGCTGTAAATACAATAAAATGGGTTTGCTGAGCTGAACCATGCTCTTGTTTGCGGAACGCTGAGGTGGCCCCAGCACTTGCCGAGGGGCCGGGACGCTGGTCGAGCCGCAGGTCTGTCTGCAGCAAGGGCAGGCGGGTGGCACGCGGGGCTCAGGCTGCAGCGCTCAGGCGGGCACCAAGCGCCTCTGCCGCGGCCGCGGGGCTGCTCGGCCCTCGCCCACCTGCTGGCGGGGTGGGCTCTTTCTTCCCTCACCACTTTACGCCATTGAGAAACTCAGATTCAGGGAGTGTTTTCTCCATTAGAGCAGGGAGGACAGTGCCCAGGCAAGAGAGGCCCCAGAGCCGCTCCCTGCGGGCGGCAGGCGTCTCCCTGCCCCTGCAGCAGCCCCTGGTGCCTGGCACCGGCCCAGGGATCAGGYGAGCGCTGGGTGAAAACACACTTTAATTGGGGTGTTAGCATTAAAGTCATTTTTCTTTCAGTGTTTAAAAACGAGCAACTATAAAAAATAGTTTTCAAAGTCAATTAACTGTTTAACAAAAGTGCTTTGGTTCCTGTGACAGCAGGAGCTGCGAGGCCGGCGCTGCCCGGCTGCGCCCTGGGTGCCATGTGGGAGCCCCGCGAGCRGAGGCTGGGGAGCAGCGAGACAAGAGGGGCTGGAGGCGGCTCCCGCAGCCAGGGGAGCAGCAGGCAGGGAGCTGCTKTCCCAGGTGCGTCCCCAAGCAGGGGCAGGGATCAGCCCTGCGCGGCAGCCCTGGGACAGGCAGAACCCAGCTGGGGCTCGGAGCTTCTTCCCATGGCACCTGGGGCAGGGCTGGGCTGGGGGCTCCCCAGGGGCCACCCCATGGGTACCTTTGGGTACCCCAGTGCAGTGAGTCCCCTCGCAGGGCTGCCCACTGCCACCAGCGCTGCCCTCCTACCCCGGGGGGCGGGAGAGGAGATGGCTTCAGGCGGTGGCCGCAGGGCAGGAGCTGCAGCCCAGGCCCTCCTGGGGTCTGTCGTGCCAGGCCAGGCCGCTCCTGCCGACTGCGCACCCACTGCCCGCACGGCTGGCGGGGCGGGCGGCGCGTGCAGGGGTTGCTCCAAGCAGTTTTTACAGAGCYGGGGACGCTACAAGGGGCCTGGGCCGACGGGACATGGCGAGTGAGGGCCGTGCCGCAGCGGCCCGGCCGTGCTGGGCACTGTGCCAAGCACGAGCAGGAGGAGCGAGCGCCAGTCGCGCCGCGCTGCCGTGTGGGGAGCAGCCCGTGCCCAGCACKAACACTCAACTACCAGCGCCAAGCGGGTGGCTGCGGGACAGCAGGGTTTAGCAGTGAGACGCTGACGCGCCGCGGGGCTGGGGGCGAGCGGAGCCGCCTCTGGCCTTAGACACCGACGCTTCGTCTTCTTCTTCTGCCAACGTACGCTTGCTCACCTAGGGCCGAGGACATCAAAAGGAGGGTTACCTGAACATGAACTTGTCTTTTTGTTTTTTAACACAAACAAGGACTGCGTGTTTGCCAGCAACCCCAGAGCCAGGGCTGGCAGCTGGGAAAGCTCCCTTTCCTGGCAGCCCCCCAAGTTGCTGTGGGGGATGAACAGTTCTCCTACCTTTCTCTCCTTTCTCTCCTCTTGGGCCCCTGTGTCCGTGGCGGCCTGGAGGGCCCATTGGTCCCGGGTCACCTGGAGGAAGGAGAAAACCAGGTCTGTGTGGGAGCGCAGGGRCCGCGGCCTAGGAACAGGCCAGGCTGAGGAGCAGCCAGGACCAGCGCTCCCGGGGRTGCCGCTGGCTGCGGAGCCGCGGGGCTGGGACACAGGAGCAGCCGGGGCCCACAGCGATCCCTGCGGCCGCTGCTGCTGCTGCGGGAGCCCCGGCTGCTCCCGGGCGCGAGCGAGGGGACCGCGAGGCTGCCTCACCTTTGGGRCCGGGCGGGCCCCTCTCCCCCTTCGCACCAGGCGGCCCCTGGATGGTGCCATGGGCTGGAAGGAAAAGGAAGAAGAGGCCACGTGAGTGGGACACGGCCCTGGCAAAGGGCTCTGAGCTCCCTGGAGAAGCACGGAACTGGAGGGCATTTCTTTAGGTTAGATGGGAGCTGACAGAGGCTTCTGCTTTCAAAACGAGCTGGGTCCCCACAGGATCYCAGGGGCAGTTTGTGATCTCTGCAGGGGCTGGAGCTGGCCCACACTCAAGGGGGTCGGGCAGGAGCTTGAGGAGAGGGTGGGTGACCCTGTMCCCCTCTAGCTGTGCCAGTCCAGCTGAGGGAAAACAGGGCACAGGAGCTGTGAGCAGAGCAGKCTGTAAGGCCTGGGAGCAGCTTCCTATAGAATTAGTGGAAAAACCTGCTGTCCTGCCTGATAATGAGACYGCATCTCCCCTGGAAGGGATGGAAGAGCTCGTGCCTGTCACTTACTTCTGAAGAAGTCCATGAGGTCCTCGGTGACATTGCCATAGGATGCAAAGACTCTGCTGATTCCAGGGGGACCAGGAGGGCCAGGAGGCCCGGGGGGCCCCTGTGCATTGTAGGACATCAGGTCTTGAAGGATACCTCGGCCTGAGGAATTAAGCACAAATAAAAGGTTTGAGAAGAGCTCTGCACAAGGTGCATCTGGAAGATGGGATGAGAGGCTGCAGGTGAGAGAAATGAAGAGACCGACACCAGGCAGTGATGAAATGAGGAGACCGATGCCGGGCGGGCTGGAGAGGGAAGCCCGGGCCTGGCAGGACGAGCAGGTCGCACTCACTCTGCAGGCTCTCCGACACGCGCAGGGCCAGCTCGTTGTAATCCAGGGGGCCAGAGAAGGAGTCGCTGTAGGACCTGCTGGAACCCARTGCTCTCCTGTGCGCCTCTTCCGCGCCCAGCAGCCCATCCAAGGAGCCCTCGGAGCCCCTGGAGCTGCTGTGGGAGCCCTCGCTGCCCAGGGCGGCGCCGAAGGAGCCCTCGCTGCCGGCAGAGGAGCTGTAGGATGACACACTGCTCCGGGAGCTGCTGTAGGAGCTGCTCGTGTCCATGGACCCGCCCTGGGCTCCCCCAGGCCCAAAGGATCCTCGGCGCGACTCGGAATCCAGCCACTCTCGGTACGCAGACATGGACCCTGCTGCCAAGCCACTGTCCCCTTTGGGTCCTGGGGGTCCCTGTGGCCCAGGGGGCCCAGGAGGCCCTGAGATGTAGCTTCGAACTTCATCACCTGCAGAACACAGAAGGCAACGAATGGGCTGCAGGGGTGGCCGGACTCCCAAGGCTGGGCAGTGACACCCATGGGGCGGCTGCAGCCCAGCACAGCCCGCCAGCCCCACCAGCACCCCCATTCTCCCCATCCTTCCCCGAGCACTCGTCCCCCCGAGCAAGACGTGAAGTGCAGCCCGGCCCCGCGCAGGGACCCGGCCGCCCCTTACTCTTCAGGTACTGGATGAGCTCGCTCCTGAACTCGTCGCTGTGAGTGATGTCAGCATAGGACAGCAGACCGGTTCCTGAGAAGCCTGGAGGGCCTGGGGGACCTGGGGGGCCAGGGGGACCCTGGATTCCAGAGAGGGAAGAGTATCCCAGACCTTTGAAGAGGGAGAGAGAACACATGATCTTCTGACAGTGAGAGGACRTGCAAAGTGCACACACCTGGGTATCCAGAGAGTTTAACAGTCCAACCCCAAATTCCAACCCACTTCCCACTGAAAGCAATGAGATTTTTGTTATTCTTTAAGCAACTCTATTCCCACTGGCCAGTCACATCTCCCAGGAGCTAACCGGAGCCTCCCTGTCTCGGCAAGCCTGCACTGTCCCCCTAGCAGAGGCAACAGCAGTGCCTTACTTTGCAGGTGAGCACGGAGGTCTTCCAGAGAGATGCCAGCCGATCCAGGGATCCCTGGAGGTCCCTGGGGCCCGGGAGGCCCAGGGGGCCCAACAAGGCCACTGAATTCAGAGTCTGCAAGAGATGATGGGAGAAGAGTCGCACAAACCCCACAGCCCCACGTCCCTCCTCTGACGCTGCAGGTGACGTGAAAGGCACCTGTCCCTCTCCCCCCTGCCCCAGCATCCTGCAGTGCAGCCTTCCTGGTGCACCTCCCCGCCCTGCAGGGAGATCTTGCATGTGGAAGCCAGAGAACTCCCCAAAAGGGGAATGTGCTTTTAAAAAAGCACCRTCAGAAGCTCCTGTACACTGTGCCGCGGTGGCAGAAGCTGCCGGCAGCCACCTGTGGCTACACACAGGCTACCACAGAGCCCCAGGGCCCAAGACAGAGGCATCAGCGGCGTCTCTGGAGGGCTGCGTGTGGGGAGAGGCGGAGGGAAGGGGCTGTGTGTGGGGCCGCGGCGCCCGCTGAGCTGCCGGGCAGGAGCGGCCGCGGGCGAGCGGCTCCGTGGGGCTGCTGAAGGGCCGGGGCAGGGGAGGTGACAGCCACTCACCTCGCAGGTAGGCGCTCAGCTCGCTGTAGGACAGCCCAGGTGTCCCCGGGGGGCCCGGCGGGCCGGGGAGCCCAATGCTCATCCCAGAGCCTGCAAATCCAAACAGACCSGAGCGCGGCGTCACCGCCCCGGCCGTGTCACCGCACGAGCCGCGTGGCTGGGGACGGTGCCCGTGGGCAGAGCCCCCTGCTCCCGCTGGGGTTCAAACTTGCCTGGCTAATTCTAACACAAGAGCACTTGCAGATGGGCAAGCAGGCACCTGCAGTAAAGTAGGTATCTGCAGTTACCAGGATTAAGCCCCYGAGCTCTGCTGTTGGGGATGCTCCAGAGTCTTCTCTGCCCAGGTTCTTACCTGTTCTACTGTCATTCCACGGATGGAAAGAGAGATGGAAGTTATTTCAAGTAACTTCAGAGGTGGAAGGGTTCCTTGTCTGAGTTGTCTTGACAAACACTGGGCAAAAATGAGCTATTCTGCAGAGATACACCCTGGCCACAGGTGCAGGAGGTGGGATAAAGGCACCTGAAGGTGTTGATTCCTCTCTCCCCTGACTATTAAAGGAGACCCTGCAGGACAGCCAAGAGGGGTAAGGTGATGTCCCCAGGATCAATGTKTAGCAAACTAAGGATGCATTTCTAAAGTCCTTGGATGGTATCTTGGCCACAGGGCATCCTGCCCTCCCTCATGCTTCTCAGAGGCCCTCTGAGGAGGCCTCTGTTCCTATGGATTTGCTCAGAACATGTAGAGAGGAGCTTTCACCTCCCACTCGAGCTTTCTCATCAGCTGCCAAGGATATAGAGGGAAACACACACTAATAACGATCCTTACTTGTCAAGTAGCTGATAACCCGTTTGGTCAATTCATCATAATCCAGCAACAAGGACACGCCATCTGCCCCTGGTCCAGGAGGTCCTGGTGGACCCCGCGGTCCAGTTAAGTACTGTCGAACTTCTTCTCCTGAAAATGASAGGCATCTTTTAAGACCATCCAGCTGCTGCAGAGGAGCAAAGTGCTGGTGGTTCCCAGCCTGGGAGCTGCCAGAGGCCACCAGCTCTGTGCCTGCAAAGCTCTTTCCACCCTCCCCTCCCCAGAGTGTGTCTGCTCTGTAGATGGTGTCAGAAATATTTGGGATTGAGCTAGAAACCTCCTGGAACCTGAGATCAGGTTCCTCATGCCCATCTATTTCTTTAGGACGCTCTGGACAACATCTTGAGTAAAGCCAGTAAGAAGTGAATCAGCCGGTAAAGACCATGCTGAGCTCTGCAGCATTTCAGTAGGTGTCCGTCTGCAGAGAGTGTGGGATCTGACTGCTCCTCCTCGCATCACAGATGAGGAACACAGGGCTGGCCAGCAGKGTTAATACCCTCTGGCACAGCAAAATTTAGAGACCCCAGAGATTTACCTCTTGGTCCGCAGTAACAGTGTGTGTGGGAAGCAGCACAGATCTATGTATTCCCAGCTTGTCAACAAAGACTTGACAGGGCTTGGGATGGGCAAGGAGGAGTAGGGAGCCCTAAGAGAGGGAGGACTGGAGCAGAATCCTGGAGAGCAGGTCACCGAGCAGGATCAACTGCAGTCTTTGCTCCCTGACACAGAYAGCAGCAGCTGGAGGCAGGAGGCTGGCAGGGAGGGCCAGAGCTCCAGGCTAGTGGGATACTTTAACTGTATCCACTGCGTTTGCCTTTGAGGATACTTACTCTGCAACATGTGGAAAAGTTCTTGTTGCAAAATGGATGTAGCTGATATTGAACTGTCAAATGAATTATAATGACCTGAAGAGCCTGTGGGAACGAAAAGGTTTTATGTCAGATAGGATTAAGAGGAGAGAGAAGGTGAAGAACCAGGTAAGCACAAATGAAAGCTGAAATAATCCAGATTAACTCATGGAATGGGCTGTCCATGTAAAGCACCATGAACCAGCTGCTGTTTCACAGCATGGTGATCTTCACAGTGATTTGGTTTCTGTTCTCCTGACTGTGGAATTCCAGGCTGCTTCCAAGAGATCTGGAAATTTCACAGGCTTAAGGAAGGCTCAAAGCAGGCAAGAAAAACACAATATCCAAGACCATACACACCAAATACAGCCACCTCCCTTTGGGCTCTGGGGACTTTACAGGGTCAAACAGCTCATGTTTAAGGTCATATTGCTAAAGTAGCAGAAATGTTAATTAAAGTATCCATTAAAAAAAAAAGACAGGTGTTTGAGGCCACCTTTGTCCTGTGAAGTCCTGGGTCAAGGCTGTAGAAGACAGGTAACTGGGCTGGAGGTCTGCTCTTTAAAGGCTGTTGTCCCTCCCGTGTCTGTGGTGGTCTGGGTGCTGCACGGTTGAGGCGCGTGCGTGGCCTGGTGCCCGCGCTGCCCTGGGCGCCGGCGCGCACAGCTCACCTGCTATGTAGCTCATCACGCGGGCTGCCAGCTCCCCGTAGTCCAGGGTCTTTCCATCCGCCATAGTGATGACTCCAGGGAGGCCAGGGGGACCTGGGGGGCCTTGGACACCAGTCAAGTAATGCCTTGCGTTGTCACCTGGGTAGAAAGACCAGGACAGGTCCATATCACTAGAGAGAAGGCGATGGCGAAATGACTGGATCATCCTCCTCTGGCAAAGGTAGAGGAAGGAAAGTTCTGAGAGGCCACAGAGGGCAGTAGCACCTCAGTGAACTCAATATAAATGAGGCCAGAGCACTTGGGCTGCTGCCTCTAAAGGGTGAGCAACAGGAGCAGGAAGGAGAGCAGCACCCCTGACCCTTGGCAGTCTGGTTATACTCACTCTTGAGGAAGTCGATGACGTACTGCTGAATCTCTTGAGATGAGCTTCCACCTGGGCCAGGAGGACCAGGCGGCCCAGGAGGTCCTGGGGGTCCCTGAATTTGTCTGGACCCAGCTACATTGATTGTAAAGAGAAGAAAAGGTTATGGCATGGCTGGATCAGCTAAGGTGATGCTGGCATTGAGCCCTTCCCACAGGCTTGGAGAAAGTTTTGGGAACGGCCTATGGAGGGGCTCCTTTTCCACCTTCCAACACATGAAGCCCTGGCTATCAGACAGTAAGCCTCAAATTAACTTGGGGATTTATAGTCCAGCTTACGCAGACCTATAACAGCAAGTCCAGAGAGTTCCCTGGCTCTGTGCTTACACAGCTGGGCACTCTGCATGCCCGAGCGCAATGCTGTGAATGAAGAAGGATCCCAAGCTCATCAGCCTGGCTGCTGTGCCCTGCTGCTCCTGGTGCCAGCCAGCCTGCAGCACTAGCTCAAGAACCTCCTCACTAGTCTCCAGTGCAAAGTATGGGTGGGCCCTACACGACTCCGGCCTCTGCAGAGGCCAGCTCCTCRGGGTATGTTTGTATTTCCATGGACCTGCAGCAGCATTCCTGCAGACACGGAGGAGCAGAGGACTTGTTCACAGGCAGGAACACTCGAGTTAATCCGTACTCATTCTAAGAGAAGGGACTTGTTAAATTGTGTTAGTGTCCTGCACAGAGAGATGTTCTTATTCAGTTGATGAAACTGATGAAACTGAACAAAGGGCAACTTTGGTCTCAGCAAAAGGATTTCCACAAGAGGTATAATAAAGGTTCCCTCATCTCCTCTAGAACATGGTTACACAGCCAGGTCTCTCTTTCTTTCATGTCCATGTGGACAAACTTTGGTCCAAAGATTTTCAATAAACTAAAAACATAAAATCTGCAGTTTATAAATTGCTTGATGTGGACAGACTGTGAAGAAATTAATCCCATTGACCTGAAGGCAGCACCCACAGCTGTAAGAGTCACAAGAGCTTTCTGCAAGTCTCTGCCAGCAACACCAACACTTCCTGRTACTATCAGAGCAATAATGGTCCGGCTTCTTACCTCGAGATGCTCCAGGGATGCCAGGCGCACCAGGGACACCTGCATCACCTGGAAACCAGAAATAGAGATACAGACAACTACTGTGAGTGCTGCTGCATGTTGCATGCCGATCATATTAAAGGGCTGAGTTACATGTTGCCAGAAAACTGACCATCCAATCCTTGTAATGACAGATCTTGGACTGGGGCAGAAGAGGGGAAAGAAATTATGAAAGAATTTATGGCAGCCTCTCTGTGACCCATCGAAGGGCCTTGTGCTCAGACTGGTGCAATTGCCAAGGTCCAACCATGCCTCAGAAGACGGGTGGGCAGAGCCCTAACTCCCAGTGGAACAGACTGATCCAATCTCCCAACTCAATCAATCTTGGTTGCATGAGGCCAATAAGGAAAGACAGAAGATTTTAATTTTACCTTTGGGTCCTGGTGGGCCTGGTGGGCCTGGAGGTCCTTGCATGGTCAAGCTGCTGCCTGCGAATCACAGAAGCAGAGTCAGAGATGCACAGGAACAAACTGYGTGGGCTTCCATCAAAACCAAACTAAAGTCCACAGAGCACAACTGTGTTTCCTGGCTTCAGATGAGGGACCAAGAATTCAGAAGAGGAATGGGGACACAGACTGACCGTGTGAGGAGATTCCTGGGAGGCCAGGCTCACCGGGTTCACCTGCACCGGATACAGAAATGGGGCAGCGGTCACAGATGCTGGCAACCTACACTGCCCCCGCGGCCTTGGAGGCCTCCTTACCTGTGAATCCTCGTGGGCCTCGTTCGCCTGTGAACAGAGAAGCAGAGGGGCCTCGTTGGCTTTTGCTTCATTCTGATCTGCAACAGAACTTGAGCCTATGCTGCAGAATGTCATGGCCACCACTGTACCAGGCAGCAATGGGTGAGTGGACCAGATTCCTGCTCTTCCTCCCTGYTCAGAGCGGGGCTAAGCTTAACGGCCCATTCCTTGTACTGACTTCATGACATCCATGCTACATATTGCAAACAGACTGTGCTCCTTTAACAGCAGATGTGAAACTCTGCCTGGCCCTGAATCCTAGAGGTTTGCAAAGSTGGGGTCTGTCTGCTTTGACACCAATACTGGAAGCCTATTAATTTCCCCCATAATGACTCACTTCTATGACAGCAGATGGGAATCCTGCTTAGTGACCATCGTGCCAGCTCTCTTACAGCCACGGAAAAGAAAGACAGTTTCTGCATGCAAGCCCCTCCTTGCTTCTTCTCAGAGGGGTCAGGGATCCATACTTTCTGCTATCTTGGCAAGGCAGCAGGATATACGTACCTTGCTCTCCCTTTGGACCTGGCGGGCCTGGTGGACCTGGTGGTCCTGTGAAGAATGTATCTGGAATTAAAAGAAAAAGGTTGCTCCATGACATTGAACAGCACAGGGCGCGTGTTACCCATGGCTCCATCTACTCACAGCTAAGGAGGCAATGTGTGCTCTGGAACCAAAACAGGCAGGTGTTTTTTTTAAACCAGGGCACAGAGGAGGAAATGAGTAGATAGAACCTACCCGAGCTGTGCATCGATCCTGGTCTCCCTGGTGGGCCTGGAGGTCCTGGCAATCCTACTCCTAGGCAAAAGGGACACAAACAGGCCTCAGAAAGAATAAGCCTCAGGAATCTGCCAGACTAACAGAGCTGCTATATCTCTGGTGATAGTCCTAGATAGTCAAGTAGGCTGGTATTATTGTTTTCTCTAGAAGAAGTTAAGATTGGACAAGTTAAAACAGCAGAGATGGAAGTGGTTCCAGTTGCTTCCCTGGAAACTTGAGAAGATCCAGTGTCTTCCCAAGAAAGGTGGCTTTTATGACTTAGAAGCCTGGCTACCAGACCTCTGCCAAAACAAACCTTCCTCCTGGACAGCATCATTTTTGCTGCTGTGAAACAACATTGAAGTGAAGCTGTGTTAACAGCAACCCACAATGTGACAATCTGCTCCCAGGAAAGTCAGCRGTAAAGATCCTGTTGACTTTCAACGGGTCCATGATTGCAGCTGGAATACTATGGGGAGCAGGACTGAGGCACTGAAATAACCTTCCACTTTCCAGGTTTGCTCCAGAGAATCAAACTTTTACCTGGGGGTCCAGGGGGTCCTTGCACAGATTCACCTGGTGACCAAAGAAACAGGAATGTTACTGAGTATTYACTCAACAAACTGCATAGCCCAGAAACACGTGTCAGCCCCTGCTTATGCACTGAGCTSGTGCTACATGTCCTACCTCGTGGGCCAGGGGGGCCTGGTGGTCCTGCTCGCCCTTGCAGATCTGCCAGCACTGCAAACAAAACACACAGAAAGGGAAAACTTGCTGTGGAGCTACTGCCATCGCTGCAAGGCTGAGAGATGCCCTTACACTCAAGGCTGGACTAACACAGGAACTGGGTAACCAGAGTCAAAGCTGAAGCAAAGATGGATGCACTTGGTTGGCAGCACTGGTGTTAAGTTACAAAGCAAAAAGCAGTGCTGAACAGGCTGGTAGCACACAAGAAGTGAGCAGGGGATCTCTCTGGAGAGCAAGAATCACTGAGTGAAGGAGCGAATGATCCAAAATGTAAAGGAGGGAAAGAACTTCCATGCTGGAGAAGGGCGTTTTCAAAGAGTGAACAGATTTGGCATGAGCAAATTAGGCAGCCATTCTTTAATAAACACCAGCCCTGTGTTATCTTCAGTAGAAATATATCTACACCTGCCGGTTGAGACATACATTCAAGGCTCAGCAATATTGAGATCCACAACACCAGCATGGGGAGAGGGACGTGGTCTGAAAACTGATCTTGATCTACATGACCCCACTCTAGTGCACACAGACGGTGATCAAGGCAAGCATCATCTGTAATTTTATGCCCTCCTCTGCTTTACCTCTCTTGCTCATTTACAGAGGTCACAAACCCTACAAACACTGACTTTAAGTGCACCACACATTTAATATTGCACAAAGCAAGCAGGCACTTTCCACAGGACACTGCTAAACCACTCTGTTCTGCTCCACTTATTTCTGTCTTGAAATAGGATTTCTGCCCCTGTGAATTCATCCTCTAATTTGCAGAGAGATTTTGATTTCCTTCCCTTTCTGTTGGATTAACATGCCATCTCAAACTGGTGCTTCCTTTACAAATGGCTTTGTGTTCATATTACACAGGGAAGTGCCCAGTGCATGAACAGTGGCTAGAGGCTGAGACCTCACAGCTTTGTGACCATCATCTTTGCTGGAGATTATTCACCAGTCACCTTTCCTCAGCATAGCTCTCTGAGATGGGCCTGGTGCCATTTACTTCTTTTTGAAAGCATTTTGGGATGCACAGATGAGAAGCAGGGTAGAAGAGATGGATGGCATTGCTGTTGTGGTTTAGCTTTGCCTGCCAAACATATACAAGCACACACACATACTTGCCCTATGCCATGCTGAAGGGAAGAGACACATCCCCTCTGCTCTAAACAAGGCTGAAGGCTTCCAGCACCTCTGCAGGCAAAGAAGCCGAAAACCAGAGCCACTTACTCTGAGATGTTAGTGATGAGACTTCTTTTCTGATGGTTTCTATCACAGCTTCACCTGCAGATCCCGGCTCACCTCGTGAACCTTTTTCAGGATAAAGAAAGAAAAGCTGAATTCACTGAGCACTGTGCAGCCTCATCTCCCTGATGTGAGTTAACACATGGCTCATGTAAACCAAGAGTCTGAACTTGGTCCTGGATGTACATCTTCTCAATATGGAAATTAGTGCAGTTTGACTGATCATAGAAAACAAGCTAAGAAGGGTCCTTTGGAGAAGCTTTCCAACCTTTCTTAATTCTGCACAGGCCCTTCCCAACAGATCTCTGTCCAACTATCAGTAGTTTCACAGTGACACTATTACCAATTAGGTTCTACTTCGCTTTCCCACTGTTTAAAATGGCAGAAGCCAGAAATCAGGCTGTGTTCCCTGCCATAGAAAGGTGACTGGAACTGAGAAAAGCTTTAGAAACACCAGTCTCCAGTCAAAATACTAAAGGAAAAAAAAAAGATATCTGCAACTTCTGCCTCACACTGGCTCTTAGCATCCGCCCCTTCCCCTGGGAAAAAAAAAGGGGGAAGAATCGAAACTCCTTAAAAGATTAATTATGCCAAATAATGCAGCAAAATGAACTGAAAAGAATAAATTTGCAAACAAAGACTGGCTAATGGCTAAGAGAATTAGAAATAAAGGAAAAAGAATGAATGCAGTTGGCTTAAGGAGCTGAATCAAGACTGATGGCAAACAGTACCTTGCTGTCCAGGGAGACCAGCTGGCCCAACAGGACCTGGTTTCAAAGGAAATAAAAAAATGCATTGGAATTTCCTGGTTGTATTTTACAGTAGCAGAAGAGAATTAATAGGTCTTTTTGATAAAGAGTTGAGAACATCATAGGATTTATTTGCACAAATAAACTGAAGTGTCATACAGTATGAATGCATTAGTGTCATGTATAATAATACAGAGGTTCTAGAGAAATGTTTGATTTTCCATCATCTGGCAATTAAAGTGCTCAGTGCTTCTTAGACTTGGAAAATAACCAGACTGCTACTGACCAAAACAGAAATGCAACAGGTCTAATCTTCCTCTTGCATTTCCTGCTGCAAATTAAGACTATCTCTACCAAACTAGCTCCAGCTTTTGCAGCTTGGGAAAGGCACAGAAGTGCAATGAGAATCAAGGCCCAGAACTGCTGCCAGACGCTGGTGGGCAGTGTCTGATCAGAGAGGAGCCTGAAGACCAACTTCATGCATAGCTCCTGAGTGTGTATGGGCGTGTGTTTTAAGAGTCAGATTTCCAGCAGCTCATGTGAAATTTCTGCTGTCTTGAGTTCAAAGCTAAGACTGGAAAACAAGTCCTTTCTGATGACAGGATGGATTGAGAAGTGATTAGACTCAGGCCTGCCTCCCTGACAGGCAAACAGTATTGGCTTAAGTTGCTGGATCTCATCTATCGCTGGTTTGTACTCATCAGATAAAAGGATAATATCCCCACACCCAATTCCCATATGTTCCAGCCTTCCCTTCTATCTTGTCTCCCTGTTATCATTTCCCATTTTTCTCTCAATGCTGTTAACTCTCTAACTCCACCCTGGATCTTGGCCTTGCTCTGTGCAGAAAGCACAGACAACAGGGAAGGGGAGAATCTTATAGATCTAGACTGCCTTAGCAATCTCACCTCCCACACAGCACAACCTTGCAGGGGCAAGAAACACCACACATTAAAGAAGATCTGGATGGAAGTGATGCAAGGTGCCTGTGGAAACCACAATGGAGAAGCAGYCTCCTTACCTGGGACACCTGGGGGTCCAGTGGGACCAGGTGGGCCTGGGGGACCTGGTGGGCCTGGCAAAGCAATAGTTGACGAACCCTCTGAAACACAAACACACACAGCATGAATTTCTTAACAAATTCATCCCCAAGTAATCATTTGACCAGTTATAAAATGTATTCTYCCAACAGAGGGAATTGCTAGTACAGCATCAGCATCCATTCAGTAGGAATTTCAGAGGCATAATAAAAAATGTATCCTCCAAAGTGTGTTTAAATTCACAGCAGTACATACCAGCACTTATAACTTTGCCTGGAGCTCCAGGTTCTCCTAAGAAAAGAAAGAGATGAAAGATGAAATTCTTCCTTTGGGAAGAATCATCACTAGATCAATGAAATTGTCCTGCTAAACATGTGGTTTCTATTCTCTTTGCTCTTGATCTCTTGACCAGGAAATCACAGCAGTAGAAGTCACAGGTGAGCAACCGAGCGCTGCTAATCCAGAGATATCCTTGATGAGTTTTCTGAGTGTTACATCTGCCAGAATAAGCAATGAGCCCTGAGCTATCTGAGACAGGCACACAGCTCCCACTGCAATCAGTGGGGTTCATGCTCACATATCCAGAGCAGAACCAGGTCTGCTAAGGTTGTCTTAGAGGAAGAACCACTGTGCTGCCTTTGGTGTGCTCAGGAAGGCTTTGGTTACACTCTGTTGCTCAAACTGTCTTTTTCTGAAGCCACTAGATGCMACTGTTGATTCAGAGACTGGTCAGCTGAGCAGACAATCCTCCCTAAAACTAAGTGCTTAGAGAGTAAGTATTCAGCAGGAAACAAAACTCACCTTTAGTTCCTGGTCTGCCTGGGTTTCCTGGAAGTCCTAGTATGAGGCAGATGGATAATTCAAAATTGTTAGTGCAAATATTGTTTGTTTTGTTTTCCAGGTACCCCTGTTTATGCTTTGGGTCTATACGAGAAATTTCTTACTAAAGACATTGGCTTTCAGCACTTTTATGCAGGTTGTGCCTACTATACCAGGGGAAGAATTCATAGCTGACTGTCCCCAGGCAAAGGGAAGGGCTTCCATTCTCCCTCTGCTCCCTGGATAATGTCACTTCTCCCTAGACTTGCCTGTTGCTTCCCCCAAGATACTGCCCTCCATTCTGAAGGTCTTGCAGAAATTCCCTGGCACCTGCTCCCCAAATCCACTTCCACTGCTACCTCCTCTCTCCCCAGCTTCTGCTGATGGCTAGAAGGACTGTTGAGCGATGCACTGGGAACAGAAACATCTTCCTAACATCAAATTATCTTCTGGCGAGAGGCATATTTTAAAACAGCCCAAGGTTCCGCATTGCGAAAAACTTACACACCAACCTCAAACCTGTCTCAAAAACTAAGGGAGAAGCAGAAACCTTGGAAGCCCTGCTACTGGGAGGAAATTATAAGGGGGTTTTGAGCTCTTATCAGCATCATTGTATCACAGTATCATTGATAATTTAGAATATGGTGGAAAAAATCTACCTGGGGGTCCCTGGGGTCCTGTGAGACCTGTAAAAATAAAAGCAAAAACCTYTATGAGATCTAGGCAAATTGGGGAGGTAGGGAGGATAGACACATTGAAGATTATTTATATAAAAGATTGTATTTCTGATTACTTTTGCTTAAAATTATAGCCCACAGATRATATAAATCAGCTTAGCACTCAGTATATGGATTAAACGTTGGTTTATCATAGTTGATGTTCTTGTCTGCAGTTTGTGCAACCCTGGTATCACAAAGAGTTTAGACTCCTTGTGTCTTTCCCTTTTCATTACTCTCTTACAGCACAGAGATCCTTTCTAGAGATTTAACTGYGAGCCAAAACTTCAAAATGAGATTGGAAATCTCATTTTCTTGAGTATTTCAGTATCCTTGATSGAGCAAAAATTATTTTTGTTCTCTGTTGTCTCTTACCCGGCTGTCCTGCATCTCCTGTGGGTCCTGGCGGGCCTCGGGCTCCTGACATTCCCATAAGACCTGGTTCACCTAGGGACATAATCACCATTAACAAGCTAAGCATCAAAGACTTAAAATCTACCAACCTACTCAAGCTTTACCACCTGCTGTCCCTCAGCATTTTCTACCCATCAGATCCTCACAGCCAAGTGGGTAATTTCAGCATCATGGTCTGGGAGGTGAACACTCACAACAGAAAAGAGTTCTGCAGTGAGTAGAAACCTCACACCAGTTACAGTTCCACCTCATGTATCAGTTCCACATTYACATGCTTGACTGCAGTTCTTCTGAGACAGGAAGATCCCAGGACATGAATCTGCTGGCATGTTCTACCAACTCTTTCTCCAGAAAGCCTCCTGCCAAGTCAAGAAGTATCTCAACAGAAGAGCAGTGAAGAAGGAAGAATTCCTTACCTCTTTCACCTGGCTGTCCATCACGGCCAGCTGGTCCTGTYCAGAGAAAGGAGGTCATGAGGGATTTTTGAAATAGTACCTCAGTTGCCCTAACTTCCTACTAAGTAGAACACAGCCCAAAATACAAGAGTGGCTTTTAACCGTATTTCATCTGAATGAAACCTTGGCTGCACTTGCTGAAGATCCAGTTTAAACTTCAGATTCAAGAGTTTACTTGAAACTTGGCAGTAGGACAACCTTTCTGAATGCAGAGACTAACTGT
This sequence comes from Nothoprocta perdicaria, assembly GCF_003342845.1. Classification (NCBI taxonomy): domain Eukaryota; kingdom Metazoa; phylum Chordata; class Aves; order Tinamiformes; family Tinamidae; genus Nothoprocta; species Nothoprocta perdicaria. The sequence continues at coordinate 2,851,572 of NW_020455976.1, forward strand.
AGCTATAATAGAGACCTGGGATCATAACCAGTACGATTCCAAGTCATTCCCTTGTTTGTGATCACAGAAATAGGCTCTGTGGGTGAAAATGGCGTTGCCCCAGATATARTCACATCTGTTTTCTGCTACTTACCTACTGATCCTTTAGGCCCTGGCTCTCCTGGAACACCAGGCATTCCTCTTAAGCCTTGTTCACCTGTAACCAAATTGCATAAAAGTGAAGCAAACAAATCTTGAAGATCCAGTTTATAACTGTCAGCAATACTTTACTTATTTGCAACTGAAAAACAGCCTTGACAGGATGCCTCTTAATTTGTGACYGTCTTTGGCATCAGGTATGCTCAAGTGAAGGGAACACAATACACATGAGGGAGAATTTATTTAAATTTAAATCCATTTACAAACCCAAATACTGAGATTACTAGAGTCAAGATGGAATCTAGTTAGTTAAAACTTAAGTGCAAAACATTTAACTAATAAAACAAATATAACCTTTACACATCTTTTAGAAAGCTGAATTTTATTGGTTGGGCTACACTATTATTTCAAAACTCAAATAATGCATGTGTTTCTTAGAGTTTTATTCCAGGGAAACAAACCACTGACCTGTCATTCCACGGGAACCTTTCTCTCCCTGGTCACCTACAGCACAAAAATAAGGAACACATTTTGCAATATTGCTTCATTGTAAAATATTTCTATCAGAAGAAAAAAAAAAGAAAGTCTGATTTCTGGTAAAAGCACAAAAGAACAAACCAAGGAAGGATGGATTTAATTCCTGAGGACAGTATCTATATCTAAGGTAACCCAAAGAAAGTACCCACACAAGACATCWAATTGATTGACATACCTTTTGGTCCAGGGGCTCCAGCAGCTCCTTTCTCACCTGAAAGATTTATCAGTGATTTCAGAAAACTAATAATAAATTGGGAGGAAAAGGTATTTCACACACACGAATGAAAATCATATGGGAATACATGCAGTCCGATTTCAGAGAAACTTAAACTGAACTTCCTTTCCTTCAGTACAGTGCCATCCATCCATGTTTCCTCATTTAGACTTCTCTGTTACCTCTCATCTCCTGTATTTGGTGYACTGAGTTAGATCTATTTCCTCCTCCTCTTTCCTTGTTCATAGGTTGTTTTTAATCCAAGGTCTTACTGCTCCATGCTCAAATCAAGACTGCTACTGAGAGCAGTGCTAGGAAAGTACATCTGCTATGGCTGCTCTCACTGTCCCAGGAAAGAGGAGCTTACCCTTTGYACCTGGAAGACCTGCTTCTCCTCTAAACCCTTGTAGGCCAGGAGGACCTGAAGGGAAAAAAGAGATGGGGAGGTTACTCTGTCCAGCTCACCACCAGCCATCACTGAATAAGGAAAATTATTAAGAGCAGTCACTATATTTTTGTTTTCTCTAGTCTATGAGGTGCTATTAAAAAAAAAATACAGCACTTACCTGGAGGACCCTGGGGGCCTGGGGAACCCATAAGACCTGTGAATAAGCAACGTGAATTATGTTTCAGAAAATACAATTAGAAAGTGAACAAATTTCTCTGGGATTCTCTGCCCAGCAGTATCCACCACCTAGTAACTTTTTATCTGACCAGCATCCTCCCAGCCACTGGAAGTTTACATCACTGGTATCCTCAAAATAAGGCCATAAAATCTACATAGTCAAGTTCCTGTGATCTAGAGGAAGTGTTTTCCATGAACTAAGGAAAAAGATTCAAGCCTTCCATATTGATTGAGATGCTGGAATCTGGGTCTCAGTAGAAGCCATCATTTATAGTGCACTTTTGGTCCCAGTTATGTGGATTGTAGATTAAGTCTATTAACAGCCTGTTAGGGGCATGGAGTTTACTCCCTTATCTCTGATAGCAGGGAAAAACAACTGGAAACAAAACACATCTTCAAGATTGATGTTTTGAGGAAATCTCTCTGCTGAACTCRACTCCCACTATAAACTCTCAAGAACTTAATGATCTCAAGTTTATGTGTCTCTGCCAAAGGCAGCTATTTCTAAAATGATTACTRTAAGATTACTTTTCTCATCACTGCCGTGAAATCCAAGTGGAGCAAGAAGACTGGAGAGGTCATTACCTCCTGACAGGACACAGGAAGTTAGGTTATCTCTGTCCAYCTTCATATTTACCTTTAAGGCCTGTTGAACCTGGGGGACCAGGTGGCCCTGGAGGACCTGGCTCACCAACAACACCTGCGAAATTAGAATATAAACACATACTGTAGAACACAAATGAGCTGACAAACATCTATCAAGAAGTCTGGACTGAATAAACCAAATGAAATTCTATCACTGAGGTTTTCAATAAATTAGGCCCCAAATCCATATTTGGTCCATCTCTGCTTTACCCAGCAATGGCAGATCTAATTCATACCTCTGTCTCCTTTTTCTCCAAATCCAGGTGGTCCAGGCTCTCCTCGAGGCCCTGGCAGCCCTTCTCGACCTCTCTGTCCCATGGGACCTTCCATGCCAGGATCACCTATAGGAACCAAGTAATAAAGGGTCCCTTTACAGRAGACCAAAGACAAGGTGCAAAACCTTGCTTGCTTCCGCAGGGAGGGCAATGTTGACACCAAGCTGATGTTTGTACTCCTAGCTGYGAGAGATCCACAGCACTACTCAAGAAGCTCACCCATGCTGCCTTTCTGTCCTTTTGGTCCTTCTGGTCCTTGGTGTCCAGTTGGACCAGGAACGCCTGGAAAGAAAACACAGCAAATACTCAGTGTYGATACTGATGTACCACAAAAGAGTAACATGCAAATAAGGGGCACCTGTCAAGCTGAAATCTGGAAGGATTCTGCATCTCAGCTAAAGAATATATTAATTGCAAGATGGGTGCCTGAACAAGGAATTTCTTTGGAGAAGTACGGTACATAGAGCACAAAAAAGCTGCATGGACCAAATGCTCCTGCAGCTTTGGGACTCTGTCAAAGTTTAAGATGGTATCTTCGTGCTCCCAAATTAGTGCCTATTGAAGTCAGGCTAAGACCTTGCTTGTAATCAAGTCTCTGTGCTGTGTCAGTAACTTAACATCAAGGTATTAATCAAGTGTTAAATACCGTTAAATACTGACACCTTATAGCAACATCTTTAGCTGATTTTGCCTAGTGAAATTTATTCTTGCCAACAGTAATTCTGCTGAATGCCCTCCCTCAAAAGTGAGTTGTCCTACTACCTACCTTGGATTCCYGGAAGTCCTCGCTCTCCTGTGGGGAGAAAGAAACAATCAGTGGGGAATAGGACTTCCCTGTTCTTCTTTGGCTAGTCATCAACCTTCCCTAAAAGAAGTCTATGTTCCTAGCATATTTCAGAGTTCTCAGGCAATCCCATACTGGGTCCCTCATATCTGTGTAATAGATCAGATCCTTCACACTGTGCAAAGTTCTCTAAAGCACCTCTATTGATTAAACCAGGTATAGTTTAGCTTCAGGAATGATTTTCATACAGCTGAAAGAAGATCCATCATACTTTCCACCTAAATTCTGGCCTATGTGTCAAGGCAGGCTGCTAATCTACCTGAAAAAGCATGCAACTCCAGACTCACCTTTGGGTCCTTGCATTCCCATATCACCTGAGAAAGAGAAAAAAAATATCATCAGGAGAGATCCTGGTCTATTTCCAGTGATCGCTCATTTATTTTGCTTCCAGCCCTCAGTGAAATGGGTGAGCTCAGGGTGAATGTGGACACCTCACACTCCAATAATGCATGATCAGACTTGTCCCACTAGCTACACAGAGCACCTCGATCTTCACACTGGCACAATGCAGGATCAGGTCTCTTACGTTAGTTCTGCAGCATCAGGTCCATTAAACTTTAAGCAGCAAATCAGTTTCACACTATTTTTGTTTAAGCATAAACCTGTTTCACCTTTCCCATTTCCAGTCCGCCTTGYGTTAAAAACCCCACTAAACTTGCAACCTGCCAGAGCATGGGAACAGGAGGCAGGAAGAGAAGGACTATAAGCCTGTACCTTTCAGACCAGGTTCTCCTCTCTCCCCTCGGAAGAAGCCTGCAACAAGAAGTGAAGGGACCATTAAGATTTCATTACAGAACAGCTGCTCTCTGCACCTACAAAGATGCTTCCAATTGGATTCTGCAGCCACAGGCAGCACAGGCTAAGAACCATAGTATGGCTTTGGGAGCAGTGTTTTCTCAGCACATTTGCTTTTGCAAATCCTATAATTGTAGTTACACAAAACCRCCTAAGAAGAGAATGCAACCTCCTGTAGTCCCTATTCCTGCTTTGACTCTGACACCCACTGCTGTTAGGCTGTTACCATCACTTGTGAACTAGAAGTAATCTTTTTTCCCTTGCTACCAAAGTAGCATGTGAAACAAGCTGTGGGGCATTTTTCTGTGTAATTCTTTCAAAATGGAAAATTTACTTGCTACAACAAATGTGACACATCCTGGCATAAGACGGCACATCCACAACCTCTTTTCTTCTCCCCTCGCTGCTGCCTTTGAGGGATGAACTTCCAATATATTTTCAGTAGCAACTATGTGAACCCCAGCAAAGCCTCTGTATGAGGACAGGTGAGGGCCCCAACTTGGRCAGACTGTTTTGTGCTTTAGCAATCCTAATCTTTAGGATCCCAGGCAACCAAATCCCACCACCTCCTTTAAATAATCCAGTCTATGGAGAACTGCAATCATTGACCCGCCTCACCTTGTTCCATTTCCTTGCTCAGTTTGCTCCTCACCATCAGCCAAATGGAGTCATCTGAATAAGGCTGGGACGAGGAGGATACCATGGTATAAACAGATTTTGCTTTTGAATTCTCAATTGCTTTTTCATTCCATGAGTGACCAGTCTGGAGGTTCACTGTGTTTTTTTCCAGATCAGTCACACGAGATTTCAGCTGCCTCACTTCTTCCGCTGCAAAGTTAAAGTGAAATGCTAGGGAGGGGAGATGCTGCTGCAGGCTTACACTGAAATACCTACTCCCAACAGCAGGGACAAGGCAACACTGCCACACAACTATGGCCACTGAGATTTTGCAGGATTATTCTGTATTTCTTTTGTTCTAGCAGTAACATTCTGGAGTTTAAATGACATCTTTGGAACTTGCTAGTCACTAAGGAGAATAAATATGTGATATTTCAGGAATTTACTTTCCTTCCTCACCCCAAGGCTATTTATCCCCTCACCAAAGGTTTATATCCTTTATCCATTCTTTTTGTCCACTAGTAGTACTTCGGTGGCACTCACATCTTCAGCACTGAATGTGCTCTTCCTCAGCTCTCTCTTTTGGCATATCTGGTAGTGATAGTTTAGGCCCCTTTGCCAGTTTAAACCCTCTGTTACTCCTTCTATCCTGTTTGGCGTTTTGTTCCTCTGTATCAAACCTTCTCCTGTAAGAATAAGGGCAACCCTTCTCCCCCAACAACTTTGCTTTCTCTCATTCTAGCCATTGGCATAACCCATCTCAAGGACAGGGATACACTGAGGCTGGTTTCTGTCCAGTTCCAGCCCTAATTACATCTGGAGGTCTCTAACCTAAGCCAGTTCTCGTGGTTACTTCTTACCCAGAGCAATGAGTCCAAAGAGCAATCCAAGGATAAGTAACCAGGTCAGAAGCAAACCCAGGAGCCACTTCCACCAGCTACAGCAGGAACTGCAGGGACACCAGGACGGCGCTGATCCTATTGCACCCCCTCCATCTCCACCTCGTATTTCTGGAATGAGTAAGGAGTAATCTCCTGGTTAATGCATGGGTTCTAGACCTCAAAGTCAATAATCTCTTGAAAACAAGGACAGTAATGTTAGATACAGTATAAATGTTATTAGGAAAAAAATATTTACACCACACTCCACACATGATGGGTAAAAATACAGTTAACGTGAAACCTCGGAATAATATTCCCAATGGGAATTCCAATAGGGACAACACTCAGTGTCCCACCTCTCTAAAGTAACATTTGAGAAGTATGATGCCCCTCAGGCCAGTATGTTCCATGGTTTAGAGACATAAATGACTGCCATGGCCAGTAAAGTTCCTCTAAGTCCCTTTTTTACCATAAATTTATCCTGATAGCAGGATGCATCTGCATCATCAGCTATCTGATCTCCTTCAGTAAAAATGTGGCACAGCTGCTCACTCACCTACAATCAAACTACAGCTGCAAATTTCTCTGCTGCAMGCTCTGTTTGTTACAGAGTAGCCTCTTGAGCAGGCCTYCCATCTAATGTGATCACACAGAAATCACTTGTCTCGCATGCTGTTTGTTTTTGCTTTGGTGTTTCCTCTAATGAAAGGGTCTGAAAAACACCACTTACCTGCGTAAGTTGCTTTGTCCCTTGMGGGTGTGGATTTTAGTCCTCCTGTTGAAACAGCAGCAAAAGAGTTTTTAATAGTCTTTCTATGCATGATCAGACTAGAAGACTGAGATTATAAGGGTAAACTGGTAATGGAGGCAGAATAGTGCTCTGTTGCCTTGCCACAGAGACAAACTCTTACCATTTGTTTCTGATTTTAGGCCAGCATCTGCACCATATGAGGAAAATCCCTGCTTCTCTTTCTTCAAGGTGTCTTCTGCGTAGGATCCTGAAGAGGAACCAAATGCAATTGAACACATTACACWGGCATTTCAAACTCGTCAATTTTTTTGCCTTTGCTGGCAAAAAGTAAGGTTTTTTTTTACTGGAAAACCACAACTCTGTCAGTTTAAACCAGTTCTTTCTAACTTCCAAAGCTACTGAGCTGTGTGAAATCTCACTGAGGTACACTCTAGAGCTTCAAAGGCTAAAGTTAGACCTAGCCTGTACGAAAACTAAATGCCTTGACACTTGCTGCCAGGGCTTCACATTAGGCTTGCAGAGCTTTACGTTAGGTACAGTGTACTCTGAACCGCATACAGAGACAACTCTGGGGCTGCAGAGCTCACCTGTCTGCACGTGCAGGGTTCATCTTTATCATGAAAGTTCAGGTTATACTGCTCTCACTGTAGCTGTGCAAAATTTTCAAAAATGTTCCCTGCAGATCTGCTTTGGGTGCTCTTTCACCACCTGCTCACTTTCCATTTCTCTGCTCTAAGCGTATCTAGATATCCTGAGGAAGAGAAGTTACCTCCATTGAGCCCAGGGTTAGAGGCACTAAAGAYTTTGCCACTGTCCTTTGTCATGATCAAGAGCTCCATCTCCTTCTTGGCTGGGACATTCTCTTTCTCCAACAGCAGGAATTTGCAGTCTTTGCGCAGGACATCGTCTCCCTGGGAGCTCAAAACGGTTCCCCCTGCAATATGGATAAAGATGGGAAAAAGCAGAAGTCTGGGCCAACTAAGTAYGAGCCACAGCACAATGGCTCATTAAAACAGGAATTGTGACTGGGGTTGCTACTACTATAAACACATGCCAAGAGACACAGTGGTCACTGAAGCTGTATATTGCATTAGCAGGGGAGTGACTGCTGCTGAAAATAGATAGCATTTTATTTCAGAAAGGCACCTGTGGGGTGTGACCTATTGTGCTTCTGTGGAGCCATATGTTAGTGCCACTTACCTGCCTGAATCTCTGAGCATATTTGTGCCGTGATATGCTCAAACAAGGCCAGCACGCTACACAGCTTGCACTGTCATGTCTAAACAACTGTGAGTGGCACGCTCACCTGCTGAGGCAGACACGCCAGTACTAGCCATGGTGTTGCTTTGGGAAGTGTTCTTCAGCCCATATGCTGCAAGGAAGAAATCCCACAATAAATGAGTTGGAGGCTACCCACACCAGGTAGCCTTGGGTTTGCACACACTTTCATAGTCTTTTCTCATTTGGGGCATCTAGGACAACTAAAAGGAGTAAGGGTTTTCCTACTGAATAAATATCCAGAGCCTACATAGGCATTAAGAGCTATTCCTGTGCATGCAAAGTGCAGGAAATGCTCCTCTTTATTTGCATATGTCATCCTTGCATGAGAAAAGGTGGCTATGAAGAAGCCTCTTTCAACATGAACTTTCTAGTTGCTACAGAAAAGGTAGAAGACAGTGACTCACACACTTTCTGTAGGCTTAAATAGTTGCTGACCTGCAGAGGCTGCGGTGGCATTTTGGGTCAGACTTGCAGAGCTTGGAGACAGGTTGTTTTGAACACCAAACACTGTAGAGAAAAAACAATGCGAGTTATAGGAGATCTGCAACACAGTTGCTATTCTGCCTAAAATAAAACAAAACCAGTGAAAATGATGACAACTTCAGCATATTTCTGTCTTGAAACCACCCGCCCTGGCTCCCAAGAAATGTCACCACCTAGGTGAATGCACCACAGGCCTAAGCATTTCTGTTCAAAGACCTTCCTTGCAACATTCTCTTTCCCTCAGACCATTCTGCTGCTGGAGTTATTGTTGGCTCAGAACAATAACTGTGACCATTTCAAAACACAAGCTTGAGTTAGACCAAGAGGCTGCTCTCATGGCTGCATGCACATTTACAGAAGAGAGGTTTTGAGAAAAAGGATGAATTCAGAAAACTGAATGGTCACAGAATGTTTGAAGAAATAACCATACACATGATGTGTTGAAGTGCAGTCTAGAAGAAGCAACTGGCTTCAAGCATGGCACTTTGGGTGTCTGAATGAGCTTAGYAATGTTAGGCTCAGCTCAGGCTGCTTTTACATAGCCAGTCCCCACATCTAGGCAGAAACCTGCATGGTGGCACTGCGCTGTGCAGAAAAATTATGTGTTACTGTGAAAGGAAGAGAATGGCTTAGCGATATGGAAAAGAGTCTGCTGGAAGTWATGAGCCAGGTGTAGCAAAGGAAAATTACAGAGAAAGTTAATAGAGGAGGAGTGCAGTCTTACAGATTAGGATATGTACATTTATCTTTCATGGTCTTATCTTCTGCTAGGGAAAGAAATATGCTGGTCTGACAAGTGTCATTCAAAAGAGAAGTTACCCATCTTGGGAAATCTCCATTTTTCTTGGCCTCTTAAATAGAAACAGTTGGGCACTAATACCAGCTATACAGGGCAGACCCAGAATAACTCCACTAAAACCAGAGAATAATGGTTATGTATAGCAGTTGCTGACACAAAGACCAGCGGAGTGAAAGAGTCATTGCTTTTTTGTATGAGTCTGCCAGGACTGGTGCACTGTGAAAGGGTGAAGGGAAGAACAGAAAAATCTGACCTGATGAGGAAGCACTCAGGCCTGCGTTCAGAGTGGGATTGCTGGGAGCCAGGTTATTTGGAACGCCAAAGACTGCAAAAAAAAAAAAAAAAAAAAAAAAAAAAAAAAAAAAAAAAAAAAAAAAAAGAAGTGAAATATTATTATTTCCCTGGACTGGAATTCGACTCTCAATGCCTGCAACTCAGTGACACAGCCAAAGAAACTTAAGAGTAAAAGTTATTTGGAAATGCAGTTAGTGAAAATGAACAAAAATTACAAAGATGAAAAATCTTGAAAACCAATTTCTCTTTTACTGAACTCAGAAAGGGGACAAAACCTTATGTCAGACAATTTGCAGAAAGGGGACAAAATCTTATGTCAGACAAGTTGCAATGATGGGCTAAGATGAGAAAGCAAAGTTTGTAATAGCATGCTATCTTAAAGCTTCCTCTGATTTTCCTTTGAGCTGGGAAATGCTGCGTCCCTGGTAGTTAGGGTTTTCTAGGGAATAGTAAGTGCCAACACTTACTGACTGTGAAAGAATCTTTGAGTACATTAGGATTGAAAGGTTAGGTCCAGTTATTCGTAGAATGCAYCAGGATAATTCAATGTTAAACGGAGTCTAGCACTAGTTTTGATAAGGGACTTGAGCCTAACCTCACTAAAGTCACAGCTAAAGCTTTCATTAAAGTTGAGACAGGTCAGGCAGTCAGGACAATTTATCCTCACAAAGAAGGGTTTTCAAAAACAGCCAGTGTGCAGCAGAGAGCACTAAGTTYCAGAAAATCAGAGAATATTCAAGCGTATCCCCTGCCACCTTTATTTTTCCATCATTTTACTTCTCCTTGCTGGGCAGAGAAAAAACAGCGCTTTTTGACTCTTTTTTAGTATGAAGTTACATCCTTTAAGCACATGGTAGAGCCTAGGAGGTCCAGGAAGTTACCTGATCCTGTAGAGTGAGACATAGTATTGATTAACGAGGAGTTCTGGGCCATGCTGTTGTGGTATCCACCAAGAGAAGATCCAGCAGGCAGWGTAGAGGACCACATGTACGAAGGGAGAGCAGTGTTCAGTATGGTTGTATCGTATGTCCCTGACACTGGAAAAAAACAAAACAAAATAAACCAACACACACACACACTCAGATACAAAGAAACCAATAATGCTTTTCAGTGAGACCAGGCCAAAACACCCTTTGTACAACTTCTTGTTAAAAAAAATACCCGAAGTATGCTTGTGGCCAGTATGGCAYGCAGCGTGGCCAGTAAATCAATTACTACACAGACATTTTCTTTGTGGCTATCTCTACCTCCACTTTGGTCTTAGATCAGCGATCACATTGCTCTAAGAAATGCTTGCTTACAGCCCTGGTCTCTGTCACCAACATCTCTGAATTAAAGTCAGTTTCAAGCTGAATTAAAGCAAGAATTGGCTTAATTTTATGAAAGTCAGACAAGGCACTAGAAAGGAAGACAGGATGTGCCTTGGCAGGGTAACATCTGGCCAGCCCGCTGGCATTCTGACTTCTTTTGTTTTACCACCACTGTCTGGGAYAGGGACCATGTATTTTCAGTCTGATACTCTTAGCAGCTGCATTTTTTTCTGACAGAAATTCTTTGGGATGGCTCCAGCATTGCTAWCCTTCCTCTGCCAATTACCTGACTGAGAGCTCTCAGTAACCATCTTTGTCTCCACCACAGCTTTTTTGGGGATTGGGAGAGTGCTTGATGGTGATCGAGTAGGGCTGCAGCTTGCTGACCGACTTCCTTTCAGCAAACGTTTCACATCGTCCAGCTCCGTCCCTGTCAGGAAAAACAAGCATAGAGGCTAGCCCAAACCCCAGTGTTTCACTGATCTGTAATCAGAAATGCCTCATGCAGAGCATAATGCAGCCAGTAATACACGGGGTTATTTTGGAAAACTCTAATACTTTGATTTGGGGAAACRGTGGTTCACTTTTCAGCAGAAATTTCAGCAAAATTCTGCCCTGCCTAAACCACTAGAATGRTGGATTTTACCCTTGAGTCTCCATGAAGTTACATACTGTTCTTCCCAGAGTATCATGCATGAGGAGGAGTTGCTGGGAATACAGTAGCAGTGAAAGGGAAACATTTTACCGGTTCTTCAATGGGGAGTTTACTGGATGTTGGTCCTTGTCCAGAATGSATCAAGATCAACCAAAATAATCCTGCTCTATCTATGCTCTATCCTCATGCTTGTTATTTGCATAACAAATGTAGTGTAGGCTAATTCTGCGCAGTGGCACAATTCCAAGTCAGCAGATAAAAACATTTTTCCAGAACTCTTTCCTTTTCTAGGACTGTCTCTGACTTCAACAGCAAAGTTTCAAACTCTCCTTCTGGCAAATAGGTACAACTATATCCTTGCAACATCATCAAACCCATAGCATACCTCTTGTTCAGAAAGGGACACAAGCAAAAGTTCTCAACAGAACAGGGAAATAGGGTGATATTCTACCTGTCTTCAGGAAAGCTGGGTTACAGAAACACTGCAGACAGCCCCAAAGTAAAAATACCCTCCATGTTATATTTGATCCCCTGGAATAAAAGCCACGGCACTTACATCTGCCAGATGGTGATGCGCTCTGCAGTCGGACTCGTATTTCACTCTCTGTGAAGACAAAAAAGCAGATGATGAACATGGAATGAGCTGCCCTTGTGCTCTGGTCTGGGAATGAACCTTGTGACTGAAACGAATTTCTTCCTTGTTGCTGTCTGTGTTACCTTACTGCTTGCTTTGAGCAGCACTCATGGCCCATGGGCATTACCTGTTCATTGGATTGGGGATACTTTTTGTCTAGGGGACAGATTTTGCTACCTTTACTTCCAGAGAGCAGTATTTTACTCACTGTGCTCCTCTGCTGAATTAAATATAATTCAGAACAGAAAGGTCATTTSTGCAGTCATCAGTCACACTGATACACCCATTCATCCAAATTTATTATTATTGTCCTTCAGGATTTTAAGAATTACTAAATACATAAATTTCCTATTACTTTTCAAATGAAATACATACTGTCAACCCCATAAGAAGCTGTAAGATCTAGTCCCGTAAAACCTGATGACTTCTCTGTTGACTCATTTAATATACAGGTCCTCTTGACAAAATATTAGATTGAAATAAAACTGTCAAATCACAAATAACCTTTTATTTAAGCCAACATTCTCACCAAATACTCAGTTTTATTACTGGATTTTACTATCCAGTACAAGAGACTATAGTCAATCTGATCTGTTTGAGGCAAACCTTACAGTTTGCTGTTCATATGCCAACTGGCCAGCCATGGTGTGTGACACATGGTCCTGCAGATGAAATCTGACAGTGCGTGAACTATAAATGAAACACTGGCTTTGGCACACAGGTTGAGAACCTGATGGATTAGGACTATTTTCTGAAGTAATAGGAGAAGCTGCAGCTGATTCTCTGGTGTCTGTTTTATTATGTATGGCGTAGCTCTKCTGGGAGCTTGGGCTCTCCTCCTCTGCTGACAGCATCTTAGGTAGAATAAGTGGTAACTGTGATACTCTCCGAGATGCGTGTGCAAGAACACCCTTTGATTTATATCCACTGCTAAAATTAACTTGGATAAAGTGACATTATATTTGCCTCCTCAAGCAACTGGGAACAGGAATAGATATTAAACTTTTTCAGAGCAATTTCATACTACTTTTTCCAGTGCTGCTAATAAACTAGTAGAAGAGCTGAGCTATTTAAAGAGTGCACATTTTTACAATGAAATAGCTAAACAGACCACAGCAAGTTCACAATTTTCTCACCATCTCCCAACTAAAAGCATTTCAAGGAAAGGCACTGTGGTCTGTTTGTCAGACAGATCTCAACAAAGGAAGATGAATACAGTTACTGAGGTTTCTATTTTTAAATATGTCAAAGGAGGTCCCAGAGCTCCTGTGGACAGGAGGACAGACAAGGTAGTGAACAGATAAGGCAGTAGATGATGCTCTATGACCGTGGAGCACACCTCCCAAAGCAYCTCCTTTCTGACACAGCCCCAACCATCATAGCTTAAACAACTGCTCACAGATAAACAGTCCACGTCTGTTTTGGTGCAAATTCATGTAGTTTACCTGACCGCTCTCTACTTAAACTGATTGATTCCAGCTAAGGAACAGACTCATTTAACAGGCCTCAAAGGAAGCAAAAGAAGCCTCTGAAAGAACAGGATCTACACTCACCTCGACTTTGGCTTCGCCCTCGTGTGGAGGCWGATCCTGTGAACACAAACAAGAGAAAAGCAATTAGACTTCACTGCCTGTTTATAACTATGAAGATGAACACATGGACCTTGCTCAGAGTGACTCAGGCACTCAGGTACCTTTACTTGAGGCACAAATGGGGAAACTGAACCCTCAGATTTTATGCCAAGCCCTCTTCACGCCACCTTAGACATATCTCAAGGAATAGTTAGCAACTCTAGCATTTCTGGATGAGYTGCTGTTCCTGTTTATACACAAAAACATTGTTCATAGACCTCAATCTCCCATGTCAGCAGGCCAGTAGAAAGTGAACATGTTTATATTATCAGTCAAAGTTGGATGCAATGGAACCTTGACTCCTCTCTGAGCCAGAAAGATGCCCAAATCTTGCTGGTTCACTGCCTACACTCATGAAGTCTGCAGCTTAAAGAACGGACTGGGCAAGCTCACATCTGCTGACCATATGCAGTGCAAATACAGCATTTGTTATCTAGACGATCTTTTTAGTTAAACCATGCAAACATGGTTAAGCCTGGAAAGACAGCTAGGGGAAGTGCACATGCAGCAATGGCTSAGAATGTTAAGGGGMTGGGCTTTCTCATTCAGAGATATTYTCCCAGGTATGAAACAGAAAATGACATGAAGTCTTGCACGTCTATATTCTTCTGTCCGTGAACTATGCTGTGGTGGGTAGATGGGTCAGAAAAGAAGATATATTAATATATTGATATATTGTTGAAATACTTATCATTTAGAGACCTTTATCACAGTTATGTTAAAGTAAATTCCAAATAACTCCTCAGAAGAAATGCAGTTGCACTGGTTACCCAGTATAGAGGCAGCATGCATAGAGCAGGACGCTGCAACCTGCTTCTGCCTTTGGCAGATTTTATTCCTCCCATGTTCTTATAAATGTGATGTGCAAAACGCCACCTTAGTCACCAACTCACAAGGCCTTGTCATAATATTCAGAGGAACAGCTCTGAAAGAACATACCAAGYTCTTTTCTGGGGAACTCAGGAGAGGAATTAGCACTGGAGCTCCCTGCAAAGAACAGAAGGGTGTCAGTTAACATTTTATACAAGATCATAAAAAAGCTTTCTAAACATATCTTCCTGATAACTGTTGGATCTCACCGGATAACAAATATTTCTATTTAAAAAGAGCTATTCAGGACTACATGAAAAACCTGCTCAAGCCCTTCAATGATATGCCATAACAATTCTTATGAAAGAGCATTCCTACAAATAGGACTCTGCCATTAAAAAATGCCCACTGCTGCTTATTTCCTAGCAAAACCAAAATGGGATTCTTGTGCTATTCAAGAAACTCTTGCATTAACATTATCAAAGTCCCAACTGACCTCAAACAACACAACAAATTGCTCCCATTCAATGGCATGTTCTGTGATACCTTCATATGCTGCATGACGAGTGACATAGGTTTTTCTTTCAAATGTTGAGCTGGGTGATTTGGTGAGAGTAGAGCTGGGAGACTGGGTTTGTCTGTAGCCGGAGGATGAYGATGATGAATTCATTCTACCACTTCCACCTATAGGTAAAGCAAATCTTTCCTGAATAGACTGAAAATATGCATTGCAGATAAAAGGGGATGCTCTATGTTACTGAGCTGGATAAATTTGTATTGGTAATGTAAAATCATACATAGGCAAGGACCAAATTTGCATKTAACTCTGACTGTCCTCAGCATTCAGCACAGAGATGTTACCTGATGGCTTTAGAAGGAATCATGTCRATGATGTCAACAACTTCCTAGGGGAGCAAGTTCAACTAGGGGACAAATGAGCCATTTCCTCTGAGCAGGATCACATCTGGATCTGTTTRGCGTTTGGTCTGTATACAGACTCACCTGTAAACTCAATTGTCATATAACACAGACRACAAGAACTGGGAGATGCTTAAACCAAACACCAAGAGCTGAAGGATGCAGATCATGAGCCAGGGAAAAGCAGAGATGAGTCCCCTTTCCCTCCAGTACAGGTACCACGTGCACACTTAGTCATGCTTTAGTCAGTCAACTTCTGGGAGAAGTGATTGAAGTGCGAGCCAGACACAAGACGGCCTGGAATTTATCGGTGACTGTTCTATTTATATATGGGAGAGAATTTCCCTTCCGAATTCACATCTGTGCTGTGGAAAGCGAACTAAGACGCTGTAGCCAATGTGTGGTTTGGGAAAGGACCAGATAAAAAGGACTTTATGATATTCAATGCTGCAGCTTGATCAGAGTACAGCACAAGGGGAACRCAGTGATAAAGGACAATATATTCATGATGAACACCAAGATCTGACTGGACATTGTCAACCCTTCAGTGCAAACAGAGCAAGCCTTCAGGATCTCAACAGAATGRTTTTTTGCCAGTTTTCCCCCTCTATAGGAACCTGTTTTTTACTTTAATTATCTCACTTAATTCAGTAGAAAGAACTACTGTGACAAGTAGGCCTCTGTTGGAGGCCTTCTTCAAGCTGAGCAGGAGAGCAGGGATTAGACAATGTTCTGTAGACCTCAAAGAGCTCATTATCTCAGAAGTTCAGATTCTTTTCTCCTCCACACGTTGAAAAGAAATAACAGGGAAGATGGCAATCCTGCAGAGTCATTTAAGTCAGAATTTGCAGGGCTGGGTTCTGTTCTCATTTAGACTGGTGCAAATCTGGACAATTAGACTGCTACTTTCACTGCAATTATTTCACTTCTTCCCCAAAGTGAAAAGACTCCACACTCTGGGCTTTAACCGGCAAGGAGCTGACTGACAGCTTGGTGTATGGCTAATTCTTCATCTGAGCTTTAAAACTACACTGCATTCCTTTGACTTGTTGGGTCTTTTGAGGCAGGTCAAGTGTGTTTTGAAACACCCATTACCCAGTCTGTCCCACTGGGGAACAGAGAGAGGGATGTGCCAGAAACCTGACTCTAAAATTTGTTCTCCAGGAACCTTTACTATGGCAATCCAGAAGCTGGACAGAGAACATTTGTATTCAGGGCACACCTTCCTGCCCTGAATCTCTCCTTAGACCATCTTTGCTGTCTTTACTTTCTGGTTCCTCACCATGCAATGTCTTCACTCCTTACTTACTAGAAGTCACACAGCTGCTGCTATGGGTGTAAGTCCTCTTTTCTATTCCACTCCCTCCAGTGTGGGATGATGTTTTGAGCCCAGTGCTACTTCCTCCTTCTGGAAAAGATATTGAGCACAAATGAGACATTTTCTAAGAGTAAAAGGTGAGAAGAGCAAGGAAGCTGCAGGATGAGGCAGCAGGTACCAAAGCTGGCCTTATTCTCAATTACAAGGATAGCATCATGTCTGAGAAGGTGGCAGGACTGTAGAAAAGTGCCATAGAAGAGCACTTAYACACTCACATTGTAGATCCAGCAGATTTGCAGTCAAGTTTTGCCCTTGATATGGGCTGAATTAAGCTCCTGGTAATCCTCATTATAAATGAGACAGAGCAAACACATTCCAACCCAGCTGCACCACGCTTATCAAGAAATGCAGCAGTATTAAGAGTATGGAGGAGTCTTCCCTACTTATTACACAGAGGTAGAAATTATCTCTGATCTTCTATACTACCCAGAAGGGATTCACCCACTGGGTAAGTTGATGGAAGAATATTCTGCATCTGCAGCAGTGGAAGCTGACAATAAAACACTTTTGAGCCTTGTCCCCAGGAGACAGTAACTGTTCCTTCCAGTCTGATCTACAAGTTTTATTGCACTGCATGGCTTCCTTGCTTATGACAAAACCCACACAGCTTTCCCCACACTGCTCCTTCTCTCCACAAACAACATTTTGGGAGGCATTTCTGAAAGAGGCTTCTCTTGGGGTGCAAGTCTATCTGCACCCAGACCCCCTCTACCCAGAATCCTGTAGAAATTGCATAGCTAAATTGTATAGAGGGGCACAGATCATGTGGCAGATCATAATTACTTACTTGGTGGTAAGGAAGTGAGTCTTGTGGTTATAGTCTCTGTAATAACTGAGGAAAGAAAAGGATACAGAAGTTAATGCAATTTAATCTAGCAATTCAAATCATGAATTTCATTCTCAAGCAGGAGCAGGACTCCTGCAAGGAAAAGTCCCCTAACTGTAACTGTTCTGGCAGGGGGCTGAACTCTCATTAAGACATTAACACACAACCTTTTTTTTTTTTTTCTGATTTTGCTTGCAGGTCTTTCTCACAGTGCAGTAACTGAGAACCCCACTGCCATGAAAGATTTCTCATTGCAAAGTATCTGTGAAACATGAAAGTATTATTATTTCTGAGTACTTCTGAACCACAGAGATTGTTAGAACTGCAAGGACCACTAGCCACTAGTAGGAATTTCCAGACTGACAGCAGTGAAACTCACCCTCTGTTTGACACTGAGCCAAAAAACAACAACAAAAAAAGATATTTAGGGAGTATATGCTTGGCCAGGTAGGGCATTGGTATCAGTGGCAGGATGAGAATTCAAAAGTCTGTGATGCTGGGTAGAAGTACTACTACAGGGCAGTCACTTCTGGTTCTATACTCAAACTATGATAAATGTTTCCAGATGTTTGATACTGCCCCATTGTACTGTCTGTTTTAACTTGGACAAAGAAACACAGGCAGGCGTAGAACCTGAGGTTCTTGGTCTCTAGTCAGTATTCAACCCCTTTCACAACTGGGCATCTGATCTGTTTTTTTTTTTTTTTTTACGTGCAAACTTATCTTGTGATAGGAAATAAAAAAAAATAATAATAAAGAAGTTCTCCTTACGTCTTTCAGTAACTTCTGATCCATCTTGCCTTGTTTTCGTTACAGAATCCATAGCATTGCCACCTGCAGGGAAAGCATGGAGATTGCACTGGGAACTTTGCACACAGCAGTAGACGACAAGAACTCCCCAAGGCTCCCACCAGTTTTCTCCTTCCAGCTTGGGACTGAACTGTCTGGAAGCCACCAGTGCCAGGGATTTAAAGTGCCTTTCCAAAGCTATGTGATCACCCTACCACTAAGGTAGAAGAGACTTAGTGTAGCAGGGCTGAAWGAGCAAGAGGAGTTGAGAGGCCAGCAAAGAAAGGAGGTGGGGGGCATGAAACGAAAGCCCCTGAGCAAAGCCACTTATTGCCAACGAAGCTTAGATCTGGCCTGATATCAGCCATCGTGGCACTTCGCCATGGCCTCCAGTCTTGCTCTCACCGAGGTTTGAACAAAAACACAGGATCCAAACACTACTCCCACACACCCACTCTGGGCAGGATTCAACAGGGCAGGATTAGAAGGGCAGGCAGCCGCAGGAGTCTTGCCTCCACTAGCCAGCAGTGCTGATTTGTGCCAGTGCTACCAGCCAGCACGAGCAGAGAGCGCTGCAGTGTGCTGGCAAAACTGTGCTCRCAGGCGGTATTGGTGTCAAAACCACGGCGCTGACTTCAGGGAAACACCTCAGGGATCTTTAAACTAGTTATTCTGGGCAACAAAGAACTTAGGATACRAAAGTTTATCTTGCTTCACAGGCTGAGCAGTGACAGCGTGGAGCCAATGCCTGTGGCTGTGGGATCAGAGCTAATTGATCTGATGCTTGCTCAGGTCAATCTATACAGTCCTGGAACCACATGTGGCAGCTCTGTCTATTCCTGCTTTATGACTTGGATCCCTCTCTTGTTAAAAACACAATCCCTGGCGAGGTATGAATGTCTGCCAAGGCAGGAACACCACAGATGTCCTGTGACGGTGGGGAACAAAAAAAAGTATCAGCCAAGAGAGAATCTGTCCTGTCAGAAGGAAATGCACAGGTCCTCATTCCTTATATCTCTAATGTAACATTTCATCTTGTGCAGCCACAAAGAAGAGATATTAGAAGGAAGAGATATTAACAAGCGCAGAAGGTAATAGGAGGCTAAATCTTTCCACTGCCTTTAAGGACTCCTTCCTAAACCTGAGGAGCAGCCATACAGGAAGCCTCACACTTAACTGGCCGAGCCTATCAAAGCTTTGGTAAAATCCCTTCCAAGTTCTCAGCCCAACTCAAGGCTAGGTCCAGCTCAAGGCTGTGGTCTCCAATGCAGGTATCATTCCGTTCCAGGTGGCTGCAGCACAGCACAGCGGCAACATGATGCCACCAAGCACACCCCGCTTACAGAAACTTAGAAATCAGACAGGCACCAAGCTGACACACTGCGCAGAATCACTGAACATCTCGCTCTAAGCACAACTGTTTRAGCTCATGAGATGGGCTTGGGGTTTTGTGCAGCACCTCCTTGCACCGAGGGAGGAGCAGATTCACTGCAGCTCTGCTAGCCGTGTGGATGCAGCCTGAGGATGCGAAGTCTGTCTCAGGTGGCATATTCAGATCCCTCTGTGTAGCTCAGGTTATAGGCATTACTTGGTACACTCACAATAAAGACCATTACAGACATTTTTCAAAGGGATGGGGAAGAAGTATTGTATAGTCACAAAGACATATTTTAATGGAGATCAATGACAGCAGACACACATTTCAGGGCTGTTTATTCCTCCATGCTGGTCCTTGCAGTTTTCATCGGAGAGTGCTGCTGCACCCGTACAGCACCCATCCTTCCAGCTCTCTCTTTCCTCCTAATTAGGTTTCTGCAGAGAGGCCCTCCGTTAGGAWGAGAAGCACCAGCAGGTGCTGAGATTAATAACATTAATTATTGTCAGAGGAACCCTTTGATCACTAATACACTGACACTCAGTAGAAGCCTCCAAATCACAACATTCACAATCTTAAAATCAAATGCCACTGCCATCATATCTAGGGTACCTGTTCCTCTGAATCAAGCCTTTCAGGTGCCTCTGTTCCAGGATTTACTGAAGGGGTTAACAACTGGCCCTCCATTTCTCTTTCACCTGACAGTCCAGGAACCTGACCTTTCTGTTCTGCTTTAAAAGCTGTTCCTTTCACTTCCAGTCATTCTACCAAAACAGACACAATGAGAGTCAAATCGTCCGAGTAAAGCTCCCGTATCTGCTTGTTTAGTACATGCACAGATTGATGCTAATGCCAAGGAAGCAGCCGAGATGTTTGACCAAAGCCTAGACGTGCTGCAGGAACCGACATCTACCCTTGTTGCAACCTGTGCTGGCCTCCTGGACACCAATACAGGCTCAGTTCCTAGAGCACAAGCTCTAGAGCACAAGCTCTAAAAAAGTGTCTTGTTGAGGTCTGTTTTACTGTGCTGCCCAAAGAGAAATAGCCCCAAAACAAGATCCTTCTGACCTGCACAAGTCTCTCGCCTCTGGCACACAGGAAAGGAGCTGTGCCAAGAACAATCTGATATTATACACACACAGACAAAAATGTTTACAAAACAGGTAGGTGCTATTAGCACCTTTCCCAGCTGAAGAAACCAGTTACATGAAGCACAAGTGATTTGCTCAAAGCCTGTCTAAGAGACAGTCCAAAGATAGGAAAAGAAGAGAGGATCCCATGTTCAAATAGCTACATCCTGCTGCTGAAAAAATTAAAATTGATTCTCAAACCAGACTTTTCTTACATGTTGTGACCCTGCTGCAAACACTTGCAGTGTGCTTCTGTGACAAAAACATGGCCTGAAGTCCATAGTCAATGACTCACTGCTGATATCTACTCCTGCTTGTCTAAGACAAGGCAAAGTTTGTCCATGGCAACACAAACTTGCATTCAGAAGTGATTCCAGGCATTTCCCAGGACTAGAAATGTACTTTTCTAGACTAGAAAAGAACTAGAAAGGACTAGAAAATAGGCTAGAAAGGACTMGAAAATCTACTTTTTAATATTTTGTCCTCCTTCCACTACCTAGAGCTTCTGCAGAGATTTTCTGCATTTTTTTTTTCATTTTCTGCAGAGAACAGATGCAGAGGATGTATTTCCAGTTGCTCAGGTTTTAAAATAGCCAACAGATGACCTACACGGCACCATTTCACCAGTACTTACACAACAGAGAATATTCTTATGAACTTTATCTATTTGCACAGTGGTTTCAGAAAAAATATTAAAAATGTACCCACAACTTGGCTTATTTCTTAAATTCCAGCAGATATATTCTTCTCAGTTAATATTCATTTATAAAAGAACTCTATTAGCTGACAAATACATAAAACAAAATGATCCAGCTCTTAATAAACTCTATTTTTGTACTGTATTGCCCAAAAAGGAAACATATTATCTCCTCTTCTTTGCCTTAGGGTTGCCCTGCAAGGAACCGAGGAAAGAAATACAAGAGGATACTTCTTTTCTTCTTTTTTTTTTTTTTTTTTTTGTAATATAACTTACCTGGAAATCTTTCTTAAATGATCCAGCTCTTAATAAACTCTATTTTTGT
>NW_020455976.1:2873250-2877145 GCF_003342845.1 Nothoprocta perdicaria
TTTTTTTTTTTTTTTTTTGTAATATAACTTACCTGGAAATCTTTCTTTAATGAACTGGAAATCTCTCTTTTTCCTCAGTCGTTTTCCGTCTACCAAAAAATTTCCACCTACACTTTATACCATGCCCCTCCAAAGGTGTGTGGAATCTGAGTGATCATCCAAGAATGTTCTCCCCTTCTCRTATTTAACCTGCTTCACTCTCCCCCTTCCTGCACTTTCCTACTGCTCTGCTCCTAAGCAAGCCCTGACAAAGGCATTTTGTGGTTTCCTGCCTCACCCTAACCTTCCAATTATCTGACACTCACTGGAAAAAAAATCTGCCTGCAGGAATCAAACTTTATTGAAAGCAATAACACTCCTACCTATTTGCTCAGGTAGATTAACTATTTAGAGTCCAGACAAGCAAGGAAAAGAAGCGTTATGGCACTGCTTTTTGATGCATGATCTCAGTATTTTAACAATCCCTTTTCACCTGTTTCAGCTTCAGAAAGTTTGTGCRGCACCTGCTGACATTTCTGCAAAGCTGGCTGCAAGCTAATGTTTTTTTGCAGTTTGCAGACAGTGGGCTAAGCTCCCAGATAGCACAAAGTGGCACAGAACCTGAGGATCAGTGCCTTGCAGATCCCATCTACAACAATGTTCAAGAGAGGGGGCAGCACTATTAATGAAAACACACCAAATTGAGCRAGGAACAAAATCTTTTATTTCTGACTTTGCAGACTTCCCACTTGATAGGAATTGGAGCAGAAGAGCTGCCAGGATGGGTCAAAGCAAAACTCCTCCTAGCTCAAGATCCTGCTTCCCACTGTGCCCCAAGTCAAAAGCCATATGAAGCCTCTGTGAACTAAACAAGCACAGGCTGGTGTTTGCTGGTGTAGGCTGGAGACCTCCTGAGTCAAAGGCAGCAGCTTTGCAATCATTCCTTAATGTGTTTTTTTTTCCCCCATTAATTTGTCCAATTAGTTTTTGAATCTGGGCAGAATTTTAGTATGCAAGACTACAGCAAAACTTAACTATTCCTTGGGTGAAGATTTTTGCTCCTGCTGCATATGACATTGCCATTTGATTCCATGTTTCTGCACAAGAATCTGAATTCATGATGACTTTTCTCGCTCTACATAGGTTTTGATGGACTAGTCTCATTGGAAAGAATGATGCCTCATACATATTTTTCATATATCTTTTGAGGGATTGTAGCCATGCAGTGACAAAAAGATCATACTCTATTAAGTTCCRGACTGGAAATTTCTGAAACTGTATAGCAGCATGGTCGGAACATTACACGATGCTGTTGCTCCAAAAACTAGGAGTAGATAGGTTAGAGACATCTCCAGAACTCATCAATGTATCTCCTAAATCCTAAAACTATTTATATTTATATTTATATTTACCCAGACAGGTTTTTATGAAGCCTAATTTCCTACTTGCATGGAGCCACCACAGCACCTTGAAATTGTGTCCTGAACACTAATCAAGGATATTAAGTTGTCCAAACATCCTGCATGTGGTAATTAAGTCATTAAGAGACGTAGATCTTAGTCTGGGAACTGCACTTGGCTTGTGCCTCGGAACAGAAGATAGTGTAGCTTTAGCTTTATGACCTTCATGACACACAAAGATGATGCATTACAGTCTCTTATATTATCAACTGCACTTTGACCAGGTAATGTGGCTGTCTCGTTTTACATCTGCTGGCAGCAGAGTGCTCAGCTGGTTGCTTCTGGCATCCCCTGCCTGCTCACAGACACGGAAAGCCAGCACAGAGCACAAAGGGCTGCTCTGGAGCTCTGCGATACTCACCAGTGTGAGATGGACTCATGGGAACAGCAGGGACTCTGCTTGGGCAAGAGATGGGATCTCACCTTCAACTAATGCCTGCAGGACTGGAATTCTCTCCCTCCTTTCCTTTTGTCTTCCAGTATACGTATAAAGAAGTGGTCAAGAAATTTGGATAAAATAAAAACAGTACAGTATTTGCAATGCAGGGAATGACAAAGACACTAGTTTAAAGTTTCTTGATAACCAACTGGTTTTGGAGCTCCATGAGTCATTTTGCCAATTTCTTCCAGGAAAAAACAAGGCAGGGGGAAATGACATTGAGGTACCTTAAAAGGAAAATGGAAACAAATCACAAAATCACCTCTCAAGAACCACTGACTCTGCATTTAGAAGTAGAAATTTAGGAGGAGATGAAGCTGGTAAAATCTGCCTGAGGAAACACACTGTTTCCCTCAAGTTCCTCATGGACAAGCATTGATATCAAGGACATAATTTAGAAAGAGCCTGAGCATCCTCACATTCTAATGTACCCAGTGGTACACTCAGGTGTTCAGATCTGCTGGAAGTTATGTGCTCTCTCTACCTGGCACAGTGCAATGAACTGCAGCAGACCTAGCCTTAGGCAGCTGGATCCCTTCTTCCTCTGCACCCCAAAAAGCAGCCCGAAGATAGTGCCAAAGCGGAACCACCTGCTCTAGTTTTAGGTCTTCTCTAGGATCTGACAGATAGGAATGAGTGTTGATAATTGAGCAGTGAGAACTTGGTGCCAGTGACATCAAATGAGGCTGCACAGCACCAGACAAGGCGCTGTGCTACCCGCACACTGTCCAGGCAATGCTGCCCCGACTGACACATAAAGTACCTGACTAGTGACTCAGCCATAAATGTGCCTAAAATGGTGCAGGCCCACATGAAGATGGTTCATATGGGGAAGAAGAAACCACCTCTATTTCTGGCTAGCAACTGCAGCTCCCTCCGTGCTGCAGCTTCAGCCAGYGAGGCGCAGCAGCTCCGGAGCCCAGCAGAGCCTCGCGCCTGACTCAGTGCTTGACTCAGGCGTGMGGCTTGCGCATCGCTTGGGAAAGGTGCCGTGACTAACGTTGGGCACGGAAAAGCCTTGTGGGGAGCTGCTCCTGGGGTGCCTGGAGGGCAGTAACATCAGCAGCTGAACAACTGCCAGCACCACCTCCCAGGCCCCAAGAGAGCTTGAGCAGCAAGAGAAGACATGAAGACATTTGGACTGCTGATATTCATTAATTATAAAGGTCAGACAGCTGAGGTCTGTCTTTGCTCTTTCCTTCTGGGTTAAAGCAGCACTCCACACAACAAGAGCTTACTGCTACTCCTATGTTTCATCACACTGCAAATACCAATAATTACAATAAATCTATGCATATGAAGCATTYAGTCCAGGACAAAAACTGGAGCGGTCCATAGAGGAGGAACTGGACTGTTCTGGTGGGAGGGAGAAAGTGGAAAGAGATGGGGAAAGACTCAGGCTTTCTTRCTGATATTAGGTGGATGAGGGAAGTGAGACCTCTCAGACTCACAACCACGTTTGCACCTTGAGTGTATTTATCTCCACTGCTGTCTGGAGAGAGCAGACAGCTTCACTCTCCAGAGGGAAACTGTGGAAGGGCAAACTAGATACCAGGATCCTGCCTGCCCTGCAGTCAGTCTTGAGGTGTAATCAATGTGAGCTTACATTAAGTAACATTCATCCATGACACTCCCCTTTCCTAGGGCTGGACTAATGAATAAACCTTTTCACTTTGTCTCCCAGATAAAGAGTTCCCTGCAAGATCCGCCACGCATGGCAGCACAGCCCAGAGCAGGGCTGAGGCTCTTCTCTGCTGCTGTTAGTTACTCACCTTGCGCACGCTGCCCAGTGCACGCAGGGACTAAGTAACTAGTCCCTGAGAATTTTACTTGAAGGAGTGCCGTTTGTTCCACACAATCAAATATTTCTCTATTTCTTAGCATTTAGAAAGCAACTGACTGCTTGCAACCCATCTATGATTCCTTAAAGAGTTTTAGCCCTGACTTCTTAGTCCAAAAATATCCACTGCGTTAGAAAATGCATCATTTGCGGCCTCTGGTGAGGCCGCACCTGGAG
>NW_020455976.1:2877573-2972149 GCF_003342845.1 Nothoprocta perdicaria
CTCTGGAGGTCTTCAAAACCCGCCTGGACGCCACCCTGTGCCACATGCGGTAGGTGTGCCTGCTTGAGCMGGAAGGTTGGACTAGATGATCTCTAGAGGTCCCTTCCAACCTTAAATATTCTATGAATCTGTGAATTTGCTAATATGCCATGTCAAATGCTTCAGCTGGCCAGTGAAGGGCCACAACCAGTGTCAGGGCCCTGGCTGTGGTGTAGCCAACACAAATAATGGAGAAAAGTCAAAGCAAACTGTTTGTAAAGAAAACTCCCAACTTTCTACAAGCCCTAAAGAAAACAAGATTTGATTTGTGAATTGCTCAGCAGCCAAAGCCATGGCCAGAATGCCAAGCAATCAGTGTTTTAAACAAACAAATCAACCAGATCTGTCAGCTGCCAGTCTAAAGTCTGCAAGTCTAAGTGCCATTAAGAAAGAAAAGAACGAAACAGTAACAGCACAGGAAGAATATGCAAGGGGAACACTGTGTACAGGACAAAAGCCGAAGACAAAACTTTACAGAGATCAGCCTCAGGAAATGTTGAGTGTGGGTGAATACAGATCATTTTTGGCTGCTATCACCAATTTCAAATCTCACATTGGCAAAAAGGTCCTGATGCAAAGTCTCTGCCAGACTCAGCTGCAGCTTGCAGCAACTCACCTGCTACATGGAAGAGGGATTCTCCTGAGCAGGATGGAAAAGGCAGGGGAGGGAAACACTGAGCTACATTYCAGAGTCCACATATTAACTGAGGGATATCCAGCAGCAGTTTTCTTTTTCTCTCCCCTTTGCCAGTGCTGTAGCATACCTGCCTTCCACGTCTTTTCCCTTCTAAGTTTGAAAGGGCCATTTTTCGGACTGTACTGTTTTGGGAACATCTTCTGTACCCCAGTCCCAAACTGTCCAGCCTTATCTATATTGTCACAACCTAACACTGCTTTCAAGAATAGATTTCCTCGTTGTCCACACTGATGACAGACAAACTTCTTCTAAAACAGACACTAGCAGAGATCTGGAGCAGCCTGGAGAAGCAAGGGAAGGCCAGCCCAGTGTTGACTACATTTGCTTGGAATATGCGATATCTGGCTCAAGTCCTTTCTCTGAAATGCCTGCAAAGTGAGATAAACTTGGGGTTTCCACAGCTCTCTCAAATGTTGTGAGCAGACAGTCTATGCTGGGCTGAAGAGGCATTCATTGAAAGTAATACACTYCAGGAGTGTCAAGATTAGCATGCAGTGTTTCTGTGGAGCACAAAATATTTTAGACTAGCTGTAGTCTGCCCCTGCTGGAAAGTTGTGACTATTCCAGCAGCCCATAAAATGACTCCATTCAGCCCATTCTATGGCTCAGATTTTGAATGGATAACTAAAAATTCTGCAAACTTTCTGTTCCAGGTTCTTGCTAATTCACACAGTAACAACATCATTTCCTGTGATTAGGCTCTCAAGCATTTGCATTTCAGGGTGGTGCTCACTGTTCAAACTGCCAAAGCAACACAATAAAAATTCCCAAGAAGGCTAGTAAGCCATTCCCTCTAACGGATCAAGCTATTGTCAGCCCAGTAATTGCTGCCATTGATTATCAGGCATTTCGACTTAGTTATCTTCTTGCTGTTGTGGGTGCTTCATACCATAAGTCTATAGTTGGCAAACTCACACTTACCTGAACACTGGGAAAATGCCAATGACCTTGGTGGTCACTAGTGTGAGGCTGGATTGTGCACTTGTTTCTGTTGCTTTTGTTTAAATCTGGGTAACACCACTGACTTGAACAGAGAAATACTTATCTTGCTTTGGCTGTRCATGTGAGACTGTACCATGTGCTTTAACTGCTTGCAGAGGGCATGTGAAAGAGAATTTTGTCCTATTTCTATCTGTTGAACTGGTTCTCAGAAAGGCTTGAATCCCTCTTCCTGGCCCCTGTCCTGCTGCACCTGCTTTTCCTGGGGCACCCAACCTCATCTGCCATGTGCAGGCTTGCAAAGTCATAATTTAAATGGCACACCTTTATTAAAAGGTACATTCCAGAGGCATAAAATATTATTACCCGATATACCTGGGTAGAAGACTGCTGATCTCCTGCAGCACTGGGAGCACAAGACAGGGCATGAGACGTGGTAGAGTCATTCTTCAGAATGCACCTCACGTGGCAGCTGGAGACTCCACACATGGCCTCAGTGCTGAGACTGGGCATTGCCCGGGAGACMCTTTTATCTCACACTGTGAAAAGACGAATGCAACAAATGAGTTACTCTCGTGAAGAGCTTTGCATCCTCCCCGGAAGCACTCTCCTTGCTACAGAATTATGGATCCTTCACTTTTTTTACTCTTCCTTCTTCAACCACAGAGTATCCTCAGTATTCAACACACTCCAGCTGTCTKAAGCTTCTCTCTATTTGTAAAATCTGTCTGCTCATTTGGCAGAAGAATCTATGCACTGTAGTGCATAGTTTCTACTCCTTGATTTGATAGCTGAAGCTTTAATCTGCAAGGGTTGGGATTTTTCAATTTCTTGAYTATTTTTTTCAAACAAAAGATCACAACTACTCAGCTCTGCTGGAAAGATATTTCCAGATATTGGAAAGCAAATACAACACTAGATCTATACTGAGGGAATAACAGTGCATAATGCTGCTTTTGATGCTCCTCCATGACAGGAAACTTTATTGCTTATGATAAGCATTTATTCCTGATAGAAGTAAAATTCATTTATATAAATTTGTCAGGTATCCACACAGAGACTCTKGATATAACACCAATGGAAAATGTGTTTCTTTAGAATACTATTTATACCCTTTTTTTCAGCCTGAACAAACAGAAATCTCAACAATACACAGAAGAATTAGAATATCATCTACAGCATTTAAAGATGACTTTGGACTTTCTAGACATGAACCAAGGGAAGACATCACACACACAAGCTCTTTAAGATTAAAAAAAAAACATAATCCCTTCGGCTTGGTAACTACTGATAAAATAAAAATAAAGAATTTAACAATTGCAGATAAGACACATAATAATTTATAGCACCATCAAAAAGCTGAGCACAGAATAAAAGACTGACAAAGCAATCTCAAAGTACTTTCCTGAAATGCTGTTTTAGAGGGTACAGAGGCCTAAGAACTCTCTGAAGTTGCTATAATCAATGCCTAATATCAAGAATGCTGGGAGAGTATGTAGAAGCAAGAAAAAAAGTAAGAAAATTACTTTTATTGCCCCTGCAATATAGAAAAACTGATGTTGTAGGTCTTCAAACTACTACAATCAAAAAGTTCATGCCCCAATTTCAAGTGTGCACCCACAGAAGTTTTGATCTATAGATCTGAACACAGGATAAATGTTTTTGTCCTTAAGAGAGAGCAGAAAGGTTCATGATGGAAATCATCAAACCAGACCATGATGGATTTGGTCATAGAACCACGGGTCACACTTGTCTTGYGGAACAGTACTTCCTCCTCCAAACTTATGCGTCTTTATGTCTTATGATGACAACCTCCAACCTCAGGCCATTTCAAATCCATCCATTAACTTCTTAGAAAATGGAGCTATGTGGATGAACTAAGTGATTCCATGTCAGACTTATGAATCCTTTTATTAAAGACCAAGATGGAAGCACTGTATAGAATACTCAACGCTAGTAATTTTTAAGCCATCCATGATCAGTATTAACAGCTCCAAATGCTACAGCAGCAGCTTGATAAACAATCCTTTCTCTGCAACTATACATGAGGAAAAGGAAAACAAAGAGCACCAGTCAGCAGATTTGAAGGTGAGTCAGTGTCCACTCATATCTATTTCAACAAAGGATGTTATAGACACCTTTATCTAGAACATATTTTTCTCCTTACTTTTAAAATTACCTCACTGCTTGAAAGAAGACACTTTAGTATCAGATTTGCAGAAAGTTTATAGGTCTGTCTTTGTTCAGCTTACTCATTGCAAGCCTTGGGATAGCGGCAAGTGTCTACAATGTGCCCTCCACTCCGTGGTGGTTATCTATATAGTAACGTATATGTTCTGTTCAGGAGAAAACTGACACAGATTGAAACTGTGATGCAACTTCCTACCACAATGGAAAGTTAATTTTTACAGATCAAAAGCAAAGCAAATCACCTCAGGTCTGYTTGACTTCTGCACGTAGGTAGGATGGTAAAACTGTGAGTTTCACAGGCTGCCAGAGTCAAGGCCCAGGCAAGTGTTTCACCTGGCAATAACCTAAATAGTACTATTTTCCCTAGGAGTATATCAGGTTGTCAGCAGGTTTATTTTGAGTGGGTACTTGGTGATATTTCAGTTTATTGTTTACAGGAATTAAAAAAAAAACCCCTTCCAAACACAGACCAGAAATGTATCAGTCGTAGGGAAGCTCCCCTGACTAATAAGATGCTCTGACAAAAAGTAAAGGCTGCTTCATGGCTCTATAGCGAGCAGTGATCAAAAACTTTCGGAAACATTCATCTGTGAAGAAAATGATCATTATGACTTGAACTCACAAGTTTAAAGCTACAGACTTTACTTTAGGAAAATTAAATTAAAAGGCGTACAATAAATGATGAATTCTGACTGAAGAATTCATGACAAGCTTGAAAACACTTTCTCTGGTGAAATATACATTGCACCACCACTGTATGGAAAATGTGCTAGCATTTCAGTTTCTCCTTTGTACAAGGTGCATCCTTCCCAACTTGTTACTGTATAGCAACCATAAATAATAATTACCTTTTTTTACAGTGCCTTGCAGCCCTATTTTGTKGCACTGAAATTAATTTTAACATTTGTGGATTTCCTTCTATTTTGGCATGTCTTCATTTCAGTAACCCTAATCAAACTGCGCTCCTGACACCCTAGTGCAGAGCTCCCGACCATACAGACATTCCCACACAAGAAGACTTTCTGCATAGGTACTACAGACTGGACCCACAGTGGTGAAAGTCCCAGACAACACAGAAACAATGCTTTTCCTCAGAAATAACTGTGAAAAAGCAAACATGAGGGTTAAAAAGGAGCCAGTGCTCACACATGACTTTTTACCTTACCTCTAAGTTAATTATAAGTAGAACTAAAAGCTGAAAACTGTGGCTGCAGTTACAAGAGTAGTCAGAATCACACCACTTATCAATAGAGTAAAAGCAAATATTTGAGCTACGGCTGAAGTTGAAATTCAAAGCTGGCAGCTCATCAATAAATGTTTTTTGCTGTTCTTTAATCTTCAATATCCTTCAGATTTTAGCTTTATTGTTAGGGGGGTTAAAAGTAGCATTCAGCTCCATTTGTGGTTATTTTCTTTATGCTCCCATTCCCCCACACCCTTTCAAGCCTCTCACGTTTCATTAAGGATTTTGCTTCTGCAAGCAAATCTCTARCTAGCCACACCTCTGCCTTACAAAACCACAAGCGATAAGGGGTCTCCAACCAAAACCTGCCTGCTGAAGGGTAAACAAAGAGCAGATCTGTGACCCAGAAGAAAACAGAACAGATCAGTGCTGGTCTGCAGCATATTCGATATTATCTGTTGCTTCTTAACAAGAACATAAGTGCCATGCAGTCTGAGCAATGTCTACCCAGGTGTATTGATATGTATCTATAACAYAAGTAGATAAAGATGACGGCAGCAATCACGCAGCTTTGCCACATTTTATAGTCTTGTGGTTATTATGCAGTTAGGAGCCAAGAGTCCAGGTTGCTGCACCTATTACAACTCACCTAAGGGATCTGTAAGTCATTGATACAACAGGAATGCAAGGCTAAGGGGACAATTGTGGGGCCAGTTCTCTCCTATAARCCAGTGTTGGCTGCAAAGTTGGTTTATTTTCAGCAGGACTCAGACAGCTCTGAGCGAGGCAGGACTTCTTCACGTATTTATCCTGATGGTTACAAAGAAAAGATGCTGGAAGTTGGGTTCACACTGCCTCGCACAGTGGGATTTCCCTTGGAATAGTAAATGCTGAATATAAAATTTCAGTGGGGATGAGTAAAACAGCAAAGACATAAACAAGGAATATGCAGAAAATTATAACACATTTTGGCAGGCTTTACCAGGCAAGTCTCTACATAATGTCTCCTTGTTCCAGAGTTATCCTTTCATTCCTGCTCTTCCCAGTAACAGTTATGAAGCAGTTCTATGGTATCCTTCTCAAAACGYTGCCTGCAAGACAATCTCAGCTTAAAAACTGGTTGTCCTCCAGTTTGAAACCACTGCCGAGCAGGTATTTAAAGCCAGAAGTAGACGGAGACATTGTAGCATGGAGGCAGTGTGTACATAMTGTGCTCTAGCTGCTCAGCTGGCAGTGGGAAACCACAGGGGAAAAAGCTTTTCTTGTTAGTATGCTGAGTGTACGAGGGCTTCAGCAATGACTTCAGATTAAGATAATTTTTAGAAATATTTCTCAATAAGATGTTTGTAAGTTAACACCCAAAACTTGCATCCGAGCTATCTCAGTAGCCTGTGCTTCTCGTCTCAGAAGATTTTCTGACAGGTGTGAACTTTCTGACTTGGCCCATCTCTATTGGCATGTTTCAGCTTGAAAATCGATTTTCTTACCCAAAGCACAAAGGCACTGCCTTTCCCAAAAGGCAGACCCCTTGTGTGTCACTCCTGCTCAGCATGGTGRCTGGCTGGAAACTTTTGCTGTTATTCAAACTTTTCATGTCAGACAGATTCAGATTTGCATTAACTTGATTCTGTCAGAAGTTCAGCTTGTAAGACCTGTGATAACATGCAGCTTTCCCTTATCAAAACTGAGGCACCTTGGGCTCGTCCTCACACCATACGTTATGCAGGATTTCAGATGCTCCTGCTGAGATGGATCTTTTTGGGCATACTTGTTATCACAGGGCTGCCAGATGCATGTTCTGGTGACTGTCTCACTCAGTGCCTGCAAAGAAACTGCTCTTTGGCTTCTACTTTAATAACATCCATAATTAAAATTGTCAGCTGAAGGCTCTGTAGCTTCAATAACTTAAGACATTTTTAGTTTCCAGAATAGATTTAGGAGTTCACAACAAAGTGTTTGGCCATTCAATTATTAGAAATATGTACTAGGAAAATACATCTGAGAGATAAAAACTGTGGAACTTGTACGGTATAGGTGAAGATCTAAAATAAGTGACTCACTAGCAAGTACCTGTATGATTGGAGTCTGCTGCACTCAGTTAACTGAATCCTGTTCCGCTTCCGAAGCTGAGGCACTGAGAGGGAGCACAAAGAGAATTACGATCCACTGCTCCCCCTTCTGATAGAATAATATTCCTCTAAACCTATACGGATAAACTCTGTATATATTAATTTTCATGTATATGTGTAATTGCAAGAACATAAAAATATACAACTGTAAAAAACAAGGCTGAAAAGACTTTCAAATAGTTATCTAGCCCATCCCTCTGCCCCAAAGCCAGCTCCATCTTAACAATTCTCGATAGATCTGTCTTTAAATACGTTTCAAAAATTACCAGAGAGGGAGGTTTCACAGCCTGCCTAGGCAATCTGATCCAGCATTTCACTCTACCTGCAGTTAAATCTTCTGAACTTTCAAAACGAGCATCTCTCACTTCAGCARAGGATCACTTCCTCTCTCCCACTCCCAGGATAGAACAACTTACCATCTTCCTTCCTGTGGCTGGCTTTTATGCACTTTAACAGTATTGTCAAATATCTCATTAAAGTTTTCACCAGTAAACTAGGCTTTGTTCCTGCTCCTGATCACTGAGAGCTGCCATTAGCTCTCCTGAGGACCAACTCACATGCTTGAAGATACACATATTTCAGCATCATGTTGAACTGGGGACTTCATTCCTAGCACTGCCTAGGGCTGTCAAACATGGGTTGGTCTACTTTAATTGCAGTAAATTACTTCAGTAAATTACTATTTTTTTATAATGGTCTGACATCTTTGCAAATGTCTTTAAACTTGTAACTGCGGGTAAAAACTACTGTAATTTGTTAGTGAAGAATAAGGAGTGTCAAATTGCTCTGAAGCTCTTTTACCTGACCAGCAGGCAGTGTTTAAGTTTCAGTTTCATTAAATATTTACTTCACAGTGCAGACATGACCAGTGTGTATTGAAAACTGAACTGGGGGTCCTAAAACATCCAGAAGCAATTCCTTTTGCCAATAAATAGGTATGTCCCAAACCTAATGTCTATTGAGCTGCTGAGAGGAGTGTATACTCCTCTCTCATCAATGAGAGGTACAATCCCCTCTAAGTACTCAAAATGAGGAGAACACAATCTGCAGTAGCTAGTGCATGTCAAGAATATGTGATCCCTGCAAAACATAAGGATACAACAAGCTGGTATGATGCAAACAGTTTTAAATAATTATAAAGAATACTCCACATGTGCCCTTTCATTGCAGTTTTTGTAATGCTTTGCCTTGGATTTGTTATTTTTAAGAAGTTGTTTGATAAACATGTTACAAATTACTCTTTCATAAGAAGACATCGAAGATAGAAAACTGATTAGTAGGGGAAAACACAGTCAATGTTCATTTGTGAAATATACTCTATGTGTTCTGACTTGAGCACATACCAGTCTCTGTGCAAGAGCTTCCCAAATTGGTCACCATCTCCTAGGCTTCCTCTGCCTGAGACGACGAACATTCTGCTGCAGCTTAATCATTTACAGCAACAACTTGAACACGGCTGCATTTGTGGGGCAGGAATATAAGCATGGCAATGGGACAAAATGGAAATATGCAATGGAAAGGCAATCTTAGACTGTAGCAATTTATATTCCACTAAAGGGCTTGACAGGATCAAAACAGAGGTATCAGTTCTAGCAATGTTGATGATACTCCTCACCATCCATCTGTCACATCTGATTAACTAATACGCATGCAGGTGATCCTCAAAAATGCAAGAATCCCACACAGGACTTTCTATCCAGACATCCTTGTGCCCTGTGTCAAGGTTAGTCATGCCTGCTTTCACAGACTCAAGGAGCCGCAAGTCAYACATTAGTTAAAACTCCATAGTTCCAGGGGTAGGCTAGATCTGTTGATCTCACTCCTATGGAGTCTTTCAAGAGAAAACTTGTCAATGCACACCCATGCGCTGAGTTACCGCCAAATATTTAACAATGATGAAATAGTTTATTCTGGCATATACTACCCCACAAAATCCCTGCAATTAACTCAAGGAAAAATACACTAAATGTTAAGGTATCAAGAATAGAATAACTCTTCTTTCAGCTCTTAATACATTGAGAGATTTTCAGTTACACTGCCATTATTTGAAACACTATAGCCTGTCTGTCATGAGAGAGAGACTGACATGGAGCTTGTTCAGTGACTATTGACATAGGTGATGGAGGTCCCTGATATCAGCACACAACCTTCAAGCTGCATGGGCTACTGATGGGAATATGTTCCCAGTTAAAGTGTATGACTAACACTTGATAATCTGGTTAACCTAAGATTTTTTTTTTCCATCAATTTAGCCTTCCTGAACTCCTTTTAAGACAAATGTTCTTCATCCAAACTATACTTTCCTTAACATGCTGAGAGGGAAGTTGGCCAYTAATACAATATGAAACACTTATGCTAATACAGTCAGTTGCAATGCCAGTATTTCAGCACCACATGGAATGATGGATGTTCCACAACAGCCTTGCAAAAWCCCTCTTATTTCCCTACATATCTCACTGAACATGAGGCCAGCTGAAGTCAACAGGATCTTTCTCCTTGACTTCAAATGCACTGACTCCTTGATTTCACAGGGACTAAGTCCAATGGTTTGATAACCTACAGCCGCCATTCTGCAGTAAAGATTGCACGTTGCTTAAGAACAACATTGAGCAAATAGATTTAACACAAAAATATGCTGAGACTGTCACAAATGACAAAAGTTTCGGCAAAGCGTTGGGTTTGAAATTTCTTAAAATAACGATCAGTTGGTTCTCCAAAGAAGATGAGAGCACTCAAGGTACATTTTTTTTCCTTTATCTGCTTCAGTCTTGTAAAGACTTCAATCACCGCTGTAATTTTTGCATGACTATATCACAGAAAATCTTGCAAGTGGACATAAAAATAATGACAGCCTTGTCATACATTGGTCCCTGTTATTAGCAGAGCCTCACCCACTTCAGTATTCTCATATGTAACAGTAAGAGGTAGGAAGTTCCTCTTAGCTGACTTTCTTTTTTAAGAGGAAACTGCAGCACCCCTTGGCCATAATAAGTTGACAATTTTTCTTTACAAGACCTTGAAAACTAAAGTAAAAAATAAGGGAGAGTCTAGACAAGCTCCAGACAAAAGGCAGAAAAGGAAAATTTTACTTTTGCTTTAGTTTTATGCTAGGGTCATTCCAGTGACTTCAATGTAATTACCGGCCATTTTCAGTTATGAGAGCAGACTCGTATCTTCCAAGGGTAAGTTTTGATGTAGCCTAAACTGGTTTTACTCCATGAATGCAGTCTATAAAGCCCTTCTTTTGATACATTTACAYGCTATAAACAAGTTAGAACAATTTCTGAGAAGCGAATATTATTCAAACCTTCGTAGCCAGTAAAAACACAGCCTTAGGGCCATGCAGAAGTGGGTAGGACTTGAGAAATTTCTGCAGCAGTTAGTGGTTGGGCACAAAAAAGCACTCCACCCTCCTGCCCCAGGCTACAGGGATTATGCAAACAGTGCAGAGCGTAACTCATGCATCAGGATGCATCACTTGGCTTGAAATAAGATCAACAGACTTCAGAAAAATGAGAAAAGAGGGCAATGCATTTACACTTCAAGATTTATTATGTTGACTAACACCTTCATTACTCATTGCCAATGCATTATGAGAAAAGCCCTGGCTTTTTTGCCTAGCGAGTGGCTAAACTGAAGTTTTCTGATTCTTCTGCTACTCTGAAGGTGCACAGCACAAAAAGGTGAAACTGGAGTCTGTAGATTCAGAGCCAGTTTCCTTCATCGTTACCCTCTACTTACTTATGCTTTGGTACTACAGCTGATGCTTGCAGTGAGCTATAAAATATTCTTGTCCTGTCAGTGGTGATGTTTGAACTCCAGCGCTTTTCCTGTAATATAAGATTAATGAGAGAAACCGTGTATAGGGAGTATTTTTCATTTGTCCGGCCAAATCCTGGAATTGTCTGCCATTAAACTGGTGTTAACTGGAAGAAATCAAATCAGTAAATTGTCACTATGGAAGTACTAAAGTATACAGAAAACAAAACCAGGAAGTTGACTTTCCTCCTTGTTCTTTAGGAAGACAAATTGCTCTGATGAGTTCAAAGSGTATGTTCTGCAAATAGATCTCAGTAATTTTATCTCACAGTGAACAGCATCCTATATTTTTTCTCGGTATTTTGCTTAAACAAAAATATTCCAKTCACCAAAGAAATAAAAAGTAATCAAACAATATGAGAAATTTTACACAAGGTGCCATAAACATGCCAATATTGATAATATATGGAGACCCTCTTTATCTTCAAGGGAAACAAATATGTACTTCTTGAGGGAATGGTTTTAGTCGAATTGCTGTTTGCAACCATGAAATTTTGGATAACAAAACACTCATCTCTCCTGGGTTTCTGCAATAAAAGCACTGGGCAGGAACTTGCAAAGATCACAGGTTAGTTCCCAGATGTGTCAGGGCTCTCCTGCCAGATCTGATATTGTGCAAGTCACATGCTTTTACAGGATGAATCACACAGGCAAACCCGGTAAACACAGGTAAACACTTAATACCACTCCTAAACAGGATCTTTTCCTAGAGTGATTACCCAGTGCTGAATAAAACTGATAAATTTCCTCTTCTTCTCTGCTTGTGCAGTATAGTAAGTTCATAAACCCCATGTGTGGAACTGTCTTTCTATACTCGCAGTCTCAAGTACAGAGGAATCCCCAAATGGGGTGGGGTGTGTGGGCATTAGTGCAGTAAAATAACAATGATCACATACAGGGTGACTGTTCTGTGTATCTACTTTTTCATGTGTTATGTTCTTGTAAAAATCTTCCTGGAATCTCCGCTGGCAAAAGATCTGAAGTCTCAGACGTTGTTGTCTTTGTGCAACCCCGCCATCGGCGTGTCTGCGCAACGCAGCATGAGTAATTCAGGAAAGGGACCATCGCTGAGA
The DNA here is from genome assembly GCF_003342845.1 of Nothoprocta perdicaria. NCBI lineage: Eukaryota > Metazoa > Chordata > Aves > Tinamiformes > Tinamidae > Nothoprocta > Nothoprocta perdicaria. The sequence goes on from NW_020455976.1 coordinate 2,889,643, forward strand.
CAGAAGGAAACATGTTTTAAACTCGGAGTCATGCTGCCTCATAGCTCCTGTGCATCTCAAAATCAGCTCACTTGTAAATTTGGAGGAGGAGCTGTTTTAAAACTTTTACTGTTGTACCGTGCAGTACCTATTTGATGTACTAATTAAAAAAAAGTTTTAAACATGAAATTAGCTGCAGGTATTATAAAAGACTAAAGGGGTAGGTTACACTGGAGTTTTAACAACACCTCTGAATTCCTTCAAGCAATAATTATCACGTGAGTTTTCCTGCTGTCGTAACAAATCAAACAGGATGTGATCTTCACTATCAAATTCTCCTTGAACTGTGGCTGACCTATATATATATATATGGTCAAAAACAYGGTAACTACCAATACAATGTCAGGCCTACACTGCGCTCACCTCTCCAGGTAATAGTGTGTCCTGTCTCTGCATCCATGGAAGTTATGCAAGGATAAATCCAGCCTCCTGCTCCGTGGTCGCTGTGAGGACTCTGCAGGGAACTACTGCCCTGCCACCCCACACCCCAAGGGCCCGACATGCTCAGGCTCTCCAGCCTGCAAACCACACGCACAGCAGCCACTATTCGCTGCGTGAGGCCTCCTCATACCGACCTGCCATGGGCAGAGCCAGGGCAGCCATGGATACCTCCTCCATCAGCACTTGCCCTTTGCAGCTACTTCAGATGGTTTTTCTCAGTCCTGACAGGTATACTAGTAAAACACACTTTTATGCAGATCATCGTGGAGAAACAGGCACTTGCATAGGCAATGAAGCCTCAGGGTGGCAGGGGATGTGGCTGAGGAGGCCACACTGARATTTCTGCTTGGTTCAGCAGCCCTCCAAATGCGAGGGCGCTCTCTGACCCCACAGCTTAGGCTGCCCCTGCACGGGGCTACTCCTTGTTGCCATCCCKACTGTTCTTCCAGTCCCTTCTTCTTCTGTGGCGCCAGCTTTGTGTCCGACTGGACTGCACCACCTCCACYACAATGCCACCGAGCCTCAGGAATACCCGGCCGTGACACGACAAAGACACCGGAGCCCCTTCGTGTACCCTGCCCGCCCGCGCCGCTCCCCGCTTCGCGCGCCCGCCCGCGCCGCTCTGCAGGCGCAGAAACAGCTCCGCGCGCGGGGCGCCCCCCGCCGGCCGCCCCTGCGCAGGCGCGCGGCGGGAAGCCCGCTGGCCCCGCCCCCTCCGCCCGGAAGCGGGAAATTGAAGCGGCCCCTGGTGGGGCGGGTGACTGTTGGGGCCGTTATGGCCGTTGGGAGGGAGTGCTAGCGCGTGCCGCGCTGAGGGGGAGCGGCCGTTGGTGCCGACGGTTTTCCCGTTCGCGACTGCCGTGAGGCCTCCTCGGTGCTTGGGTGGCGCGCCGGGGATGTGTGTCTCGTTAGACGGAGTTGCCGGTGTCTGGGAGCCTTCTGGGCGCTCCCCGGCCCCGTTGCTTTCCCTCTGAGGGAGAGGTAAACTGTACGTGAGATGAATATTGTAACGTGGGGTAGCCCCAAGCAGGAAAACTGAGGCACCCAAAGCCGGAGAGTTGTCCAAAACATTAAGTARGTAAGTACTGAAGTGCAAAGTTGTCTTCTCTGCGTCCAGTCCATGTTTTTGTTACTTGCTGCACAGGTTTTATTTATTTGTTTATTTTGCGTATGGCAAGTAGTGTTACAGCTTGAAAACACAAAGCATTCTTAGACTGAGGTGTTTGGGAGGAAGGCGTTAACARCACAGAAGAGAATCGTTAATATGCAACTCCAAAGAGTTACAGTGACGGTGAACCCTTGAAAATTCTTCTTTGTGTTTAAGGTCATTTGGATACAAACACTGTGCATCACAACCTAAAGGCAGTGAGGCATGAGGTTTTATTATTTATTTTAAAAGATTTGAACAAATGCTCTCAGGCTTGAAATTGTTTTGGTTTTTGGTAGCAAGATACATTATGTGCTTCTGGCAAGCTATAAAGGTGTTTTTCAGGTSCTCTTGTGCAGTCTGAGAAATAATAGTGATAACTTATGTTTGATGTGTGCTGTGGGCTTCCTCTTTAATGCACAAATTGCTAAAGGTATTCAATTAATCTGACTCTTGTTCCTTTACAAAGTCTTTCTCTTTTAATGAGAAACCATATGTTGAATTTTGAACAGCTGGGGGGAGTATTGCCTTGCAAGATAAGTGAGGATTTGTGCCCTTGCTACAGAGCCAGGCAGACTCCAGTTGCTCGGTTTTAAAGCTTTGTTACACTGAAGATTTGGCCAGCTCCCTATCTAAGGGGGAATCCCTTTGTGCCAGTCTGGTGGTGTGCAGCAATTTGATCCCAGATTTTTAAGAGGTTTTTCTTTTGAAGTCCCTAATTACAATTTCCAGGTACAGGGAGGTATAGCTGACAATTTTCCAGCTGCATGCTGGTCACTAAAAGGTGTTCACAAGTGCTTAACTTACTTAAATGTTGCCAAGTCAATTTAAAGGTGAGGCATGCTGAGAGGTGTGACATCATTTTCATTATGGTGCTTTTCTGAGCAAGCTAGGGAGGCTTAGTTTTAATTAAAATTCCACTTTGTGAGTAATTACTCTTTCAAGTAGCACCTCCAAAGGATCAAATAAGAGTAGGTTATTTTCACAGACCAGGGGATGTGTGAGTGGTTGTGGATTTGTTTTGGTTTTTTTAGATTAGTTGTTTATATAGATGGACAATAAATTTTCTTATGGCTCCCAGCAATTCTTTTATCTCTATTTGAGATGCAGATAAATGGAAGGAGTGATTCTGTGCTACTCATTTTAGCAAGGATTACTCCTGTGAGTTAAACAAGTAGTAAGAGTCTTTGAGGTTAAGAAGAAAATAAAGTTTGTTTGAAGTGGTTTTTTTTTTTTTGTTAATTTTGATGTTGTAGTATCTAACCTTGGGAATTATAGTCTAGTGGGCTGAGTTCCTTCATAAATTCTGCTTCAAACACTTGAAAGAGCTCACCAACACTGAAGGTGGGAGAAAGTTTGCAATGAAGAATAACTRTAAGCTTTTTGTAATATTTTTCTTATTTTAAAAAATATCTTCTATAGCCTTTGAGTGAGGGAGACATAGTAAACAGAAGTATAGTAAGCTGATTTATACCTGGTAGTACTGTCATTTATCCTCTTGAAGTAAAGCTGTTCGCATACCAAAATCTTTCATGGCAAATGAAATCGTTGTAGAAGATGAGTAGCCATCTTTTTGAACTTGACAGAAAATAAGCCATGCTATTTCTTATCTGGGCTTTTTACCCATCTCTGCAGCCATGTGGCTGTTATGATTAGGCTAAAAATGGCAGTGTGCATAATTTAATCTTTCTTTTAACAGAAATTGCTTTTCATCTGAAGATGGAAGAACCAGAGTTTGATAAATCGCCTTCTCTGTGCAGTACTCCAAAGGACTCTGAGACAACATCTCTGCAGAGCACTAGTTYAGGGAAACAGGTATGAAAATATATTGGTTTCCATTAATATGACTGAGTAGTGACAGAAGTAATTATGAAACCATTAAGTAGGTGGTGAGGTACTGTTGCTGAAAGGCTAAAGATTATAAGACAAAGTTGTAAGTAGCTTATACCTATAACTGCAAGGTTGTCCAGGTAAGGAATGCTTTTGCTGTAGTTTGCCCTAAATATGAAAGTCTGTTATGAATACAGAATGGTGTAGCAGTATGTCCAATATGCTATGTACATGCTAATAATTTGAATAATGTTTTTTCTTTTAAATTTCCTTTTTCAATGTTCTAGTTTCCTCAGATCCATTTTCCACAGGTAGAATCCACAGGTAAAAATGTTAACTACCATTTATGAAAATCTGCCATTTTTAAGAAGAAAATTTTACTTGGTGTATGCTTGTTARTGAAGGAGTGTGTGTGTGTTGGGGGAGAGGAGCAACAAGAACAATCTGTATCTACATGACATTACAGGGAAAATCAAACAATGCAATAAAATTAAGTTTAAATGTGTCATATACCTTCTGCATGAAGACTTGAGAAGCAATTTTGCTTTAATAAAGATTACAGCACTTRGTCCTTGAAACATTCCTGTATCTTGCAGCTGTGTGTGAAAGCACGTGTGAAAGAAAGAAGGTAACTTTGTTCTAGTTTGTGAAAGCTATAGCAATAATTAGGAAGTCTGACTTTACAGCGTCCTTTCTATATTCTGTGTAAAATAATAAAAAGGATATAAATCAAAAATGAGATTATTCTGAGAAATTAGGACTTTTTTTCTCCTTTTTTGTTGTTCTTTAATTTTCTTTAGCCAATGAGTGCAGCTTTGAGGGAGCGATTAAGGAAAACAAGACGTTCCTTTAATGCTAATCTTACAGTGGCAAAAAGACTCAAAATAGACACTGAAGAAAAAGACTGTGCCAATTCTGACAAAACTTGTGTATTGAAGAATGCAGATTTTTCCAGGTTACAAGATAGTCCTGAAAGCCTGGAAAGAAACAGCCCTGCACATGYCTGTTTCAAAAGTTCCTTACAGAAAAACACTCCCTGTGAATCAGCAGAGAATTCTTGTGTGCTAAGGACTAATCTTAATCACCAACAATCCCTGGAAGAGAAAGCACGGCTCATGAAGCAAGTGCAGGAGAAAGAAGATCTACTTCGAAGACTCAAACTGGTCAAGATGTACAGATCTAAGGTGAGGGAAAACTCAGAAAAAGTATTTCTGACGTTCTTGGAAGTAGAATTGACACTGAAATCCAAATTTATTGTGAATTGTTATTGTTGCTTAAATCAAGAAATGTGTGGTGTTTGTGTATTGTCTCAGTTTAAATTGCCTAATAAAAATAGATGCAGGGTCTTAATAGTATCTGTTATTTGCTGAAATATTTTTATCTCAATTTCAGAATAACCTGTCTGAACTGCAGGCTTTGATAGTGAAGTGGAGAAGCAGTACTCAGCTGATGCTTTATGAGCTGCAGTCGGCCTTCTCTGCAGATGGCAAGAAAGTCAGTCTCACTCAGCTGATAGATAATTTTGGATTAGAAGACAAGTTATTACACTACAGCAGAACAGAAGAAGACTTTGTAGACACATAATCTACAATTGCAAAATTTTAAGTTACAAATGTATACATGTGGAAAAGACTGAATATAAACTTTGTGTAAGAAGTGTGTTATTCAAACTAGTAGACTTTATGCTTTGGCAGATTTTCCTATGAGGCATTCATAAAACTATGTATGTTGGTATGGYAGGCACTGTAGAAGGCTTTAATTTGTACAAAAGACTTATTGCCTGTTTTGCAAAACCTGGCTTGGACTTGATCAGTGAATAGCTTTTTTTTTAATAATCAAGTAATAGTTTAATGGATAGTCTTTGATTATCCTGAAATAATGAGCTCAAATTAACTGTCATTTCTGTTGATATTCAGATGGGGAAGTGTTCAGTTCTTTGTTTGCACTTACTTCAAATTTCTTGCTGCTGCCTGTCAGTTACTTGTACTGTTTGCAAGTTAAGGATAAATCAGTTGTATATAGTTAATGCTCTGAAGCTGCAATGAGTTATTCTCCTAGCTTTAGTGAGGGGAAATGTGCCCTAATGCAGTAGTTTCTAGTCACTGGTCTAGATGCCTCTCTCTTGGGAAACTGCCTCTAAAGCATTCTGCTGCAGTCTGAAATAATGGGAGTGAAGAAAAGTGCAAACATCTCCMTTCTGCTGCCTCAGGTGACAGTCAATGCTTTTTCTCTCTGTAAGTATGCAGGAAAAACAGGCCTCATCTAATGGGACTACTTCAATTGCGTGTCATTTACTTCTCTGTGGTAAAGCTGAATAAAGCTTTAGTGTTTCATTTATCATGATGCTTGAAATGTTTATCTTAATTTCAAATTGTTTATTTTCCCTTTTTTGTGTATGCATATATTGTTTCATGTATGGCTGTCATAGTTGTGATGCAAAATACAGCAGTCTAAACTCAAGAAGCACCTAAAATAAGATCTTTCCCACTCCTGTATATTTTTTATCCTTGTGTATGATGAATCTAAGATGCCCACTATGTTGTTATCTAAGTATTTCAAGATTAACATTTTTTACAAGACTTATAATTGATTTCTTCTCAACAGTTTTTAAATGATGTTTTTAATTCAAATTAAATTCAAATCAAAAAACACAGACATTTTAGGAGGTGCAAATATAGCTCTTGCCTTTCTTGCAGTAGTTCAATATCAATCTCCTAAAATTGCATGTTAGACTACTGGATATATAAATATATCTTCTACCATCCTGCTATTTCTTTTACTATTTATTTTCTGTAATGAGCTAATATCTATTTTGTGTTTTGATTTCATAACCATTTCACAAACAAATATAAATGTAGAAAAGATCAATGTACATCAGTGTACAATCTACATCAATGTACAAAACAGACAACCATGCATCTCAAAGTGAAGTTCTTTTCTAAAGAAATTACTACAGAAATCTTTTGCTGGAAGAAAAAATCAGAAGCCTTTTTTTGTCCAAACTTTATTCATAGACAAGACCCCTGGAGTACTGTACCTACTAGAACTCTGTTTTGTTTTGTTTTTTTTTCAAATCATAGGTAATGTTCTTAACTTCAGCCTTTCATCTTCTGCCTGAAGAACTCTGAGCTCCTCTTCCTGTTTCTTTACGTTATCGCGTAGCCTTTTCTGCCTCAAAATATCTTGATAACGCTGCTGAGCAATCTCTTCAAATACAAGCTGTGTGTCTGCATAAAAYGAAGTATAATGAGTAGTATGTATTTGTAGATGAAGTATAGTCTGTTTCTTTAGTGGACCTGTTCCAGGGTTACTTGAAGMTCTCTAATAAATGGGGTCAGCCTTAAAAAATAAAGTTAAACTTAATATATTTATTGTGGCAAATAGCAGAATTTTCAACAAGGCCCTGAACATGCTTTCTTGCCTTTCCAATAAGTACTCGCTGGTTTTAAAAATCTAACTCTCTGTTCTGAGAAAAAATAACTTATTTTGCCCAATGAAGGGATTAATAACTCAGTACTTTGACTTAATTTCAGCAGCCTATCACTTAACTTGGGTTACAAGAGCAACATTCTCTAGAGTAACAGATGCTGAAATCCCTCTGGGAGAAAGGGCCCTGTTAACTGCCACTCTAGCCATCAMCACACAGCCCTTCCCCACGGGCTGATGCTGAGGACTTCACTTACGCCTTAAAATGTGCTACTGCCTGTGACTTACCAGCTGCCTTGAAGATATGCTCCCTTTCTGAGACAGATACAAGCATTTCTTGCAGCTCCAGGCTGAGCTTGTAGTTTGCTTGCTCCTTTAAGCTGATGTATTTCTCCAGCTCTTTAATTATTTTCTGACGGTTCTTCACATTCTTCTGGTGCAGCTGTCCATTTCCCAATAAATAAAGCAAATGTATGTGATAATATGAAAGGTGTTCTGACAAATATCAATGTAAACCTATCATCTTCCATACCGCATTATAGTTCAATTAATTTTTATAGGTTTTGGTTTGATTACCTGCCCGTTACAGCTTTTATTGTATACCACCCTTTGCATATTTTATTCCAGTATGTTTAATGGTGTTCTAATATAATTAGCTGAGAAGAAGGAGCAAAGACTTATGGGTCAAGGAGAGGGGTATATTAAAGGTAAGACTTAAAAGGAAAAGCGAGGAGATAAAGTAAATGCAAGCAGTGAGGTGAGAACACTGTTTGGCTCCTATGCACAAAAGGACTTTGTGATTTTAGTGAAGCTGGCTAGAGGGCTGGAAAGGGACAGGGTAACTATTAAAAATCTCTGCAGGGCTTATCTATGCTGCAGTCAATATATGATGACTGCCTCCAACCATTTAGCTACTGGCCATGACAGTGTTGCTGTCACTGCTSAGAGCAAGTTGAAGACACTGCCGAATGCCCGGTGAATAAACATATGGGTACACATATTCGTCCACGTGCTGCTGTGGCTATGCTGCAAGCAGCCCTTGAATTAATTGAAGAGTTGGTTTGACTGCATCAGGTGCAATTACACTGTAAAAACATCTTTTGCTATGAAAAGAGAAGAAATTAATTTAAACGAAGTATGTGGTAGTTCGTTTGGGATTTACCTCGTCCATGACAATGAGAGTCTGCTCCATCATTGAAAGCTGGTGAGTGACACGGCTGTCATAGTTCAGCACAGTTAGGAACTGGAAAAGTAAAAGAATCCAGATGAAGCCTGTTTGTTTTCAACCATTTTGCCCTTCTTTAAAGGYAATCATATTACATGAAACTCAGAAAATGGGAACTCTACACAGCAGAAGCCACTAGTAGATAAGCCAAGAGTTAGGGATAATGTTGCTCTTGCTTATACGTGAACATCCCAAAGAACTTCACTACTGAACAATGTCAAGAGCAAAACTTTTGAAAACTGAATTGTTGACCTAGGAAGCATCAAGTTTTTTTCATAGTTGGAAAGCAACGAAGAGAAACTAGCAATGCTACAAGAATAGGCAGCAAAATTTTTGTGGTCAAAAGGCGTAGCAGAAGGTAACTCACTAGTTGGTGATCTTTTGAAACACGTAATGTTAGAATATCCCGAGCCTTCTGTTTCAGATCTTCTATCTGCATTTTCATTTTCTTGTGTTCCCATTCCAGCTGAAATATCCCTTTAGAGAAGTCTTTACATTCCACCATGCTAGCAATTTTCTTTTCTCCTTCAGCCTGAAGAGATTAATCTTAATTAACATACTTTATGAATTACAGAATAATTATGTGCAAGTATATGGGCAAGCCTCCAAAGCCGTAATTTTAGTAAGGGAGGGGTGCCATACAGTCTCTTTCCAGACTTAGCTCCAGAGAGTTATCTTTTGTGGAATTTTGTTGCCTTTTAGGCACTGTGCAGCACTGCAGCATTGGGTCGGAGGAGGAGATGAAGAAAATTACAACTAACCTCTCTCTCTCTTATCATCCTATCTGGTTAAAATGCTCAAGTGCTTTATCTCCACAAAATATTAACTTGCTCTGTATCAGGTATTCTGGAGTTATTACTGAAGAATTTGTGCAGTAGCAGTAAAAAGCAATTTTGTACAGTTAAAATGCCTAAGAAAATAACCTTTATCAAGACTTGGAAAAACTTAAGCGTATAAAGTATGATGATCAATTCCACATTATATAAAAAGGTGCATTTTTTTAAACTCTTATTATAAACTATTGATCATTTCTTTCRTAATATAACTGTGTTTTTTCCATGAGGGAATTTTAGGACTGGTACCCAGGTTATTTGCATTCTCTATTTACAGCATATGCCTAAGAGATGGTGTGTCTAAAAAATGTTGCTGTTCCATTGATCTGAACTTTATTGATCAAATATCAAGAAAAAGTCTGTACTTCAATCTTTAAATTATGAGAGACATTACAAAATTCTTAGTACAACTGAGCCTACTGGTTTGTGGTAATGAATAGAAACTGGATGTCAAAGTGGAGAAAAAGCATTTGAGGGGGAACACCTTTGTCTAAAGAACTTAAATATCCTTCAGATAATGTACATTACCATGATAGTGCARTTCAGTTCTTCAATAACACTCTTATTAATAAGAATGGCATCAGTGAAATCTGGGAGCTCAGTGCTTTCCAATTCCACCTGTCCTTGTTTTAGCAAAAATTGAACAGTCAAATTCATTTGAAGCTTCATCTTCTCCTCCCGCAGCCTAGAATGGCAGAAACCCAAAAGCAGTTAGTGGTTTTACCACACATATAAATACTTCCATGATCCTCAAAACTTTTCTGTTTATTACTGATGTATTAAGATATATGTTCATGTAGGGTTTATTCTTTCAGATTTAGCCTGTGTTCTCTTTGTTCCCAAAATGACTTCAAAATTTGCAGTTCATTTCTATACATAATATTCTCACCCACTGGATTTTTGTTTTCTTAAAACACTATGGAAGTATCCTTACTGAGCAAATCCTTCACAATAATTGAAAGGAAAATACAGGGAATTCCAAGGCAATACCTGTCTTGTACAGTTCCTGCTGGTGTTTGTTGCTGAAGGACAATGACTGTGAATGCATGCATGAAAAAAAGAAAAATTACAAGCCCAAATAGCTCTGTGAAAATAGGGCTTGTGAATGAGCAGCATATTACAACTGAGAGCGATTACTGCAGCTTCTTTAGCTTTTATCTTAGGTCTCATCTGTGAGAGAATTCTAGCTATGTGTGGTAGAGCACCCAGCTGATCCAATTCTGTGTGTGAYTCTTGGTTCTATATTAGAGCAGAACTAAAATGTAGCTGAGCATAGCAAAACAAACAATTACCACGTGAGCTCTTGGAAAATGTCTCCTATTTCCAACTTCATCTTCTCATCTTCATCTATTCTCCTCTGGAGAAAAGCCTGCATATCTGCCAGTGTCAGGGCTTTCGACTTCACCTAAGCAAACAACATGATGCCATCACAAACTTGTTCAGCTTCATRAGTTTGTGAAGCTCTCTTCAAGAACTGAGAGAACAAGATTTTCAGAAGGCAGAGGTATGTATAAATAGGATGCCTGATGTTTTGAGGATCCCACTAAAGCACACAAGACTTAGAAGATAAAATTCTTGCACTCCGCTCAAAAAATCATTAATTCATTTATATATAGTTTATTCATAAGAAGGAGAATCACATTTCCTGCTCTTTTGATCAGATGTGTCCACATCTCTGAATAACTCAGATTTATACCTTCATACACTTTAAATAAACTAATTGTTTAATAGATTATTCTAGCAACACCCTCTATTAAGACTTGCTCTTGGCATTGTAAAAGAGAATGAGTATACAGAGGGGCAGATGTAGCATGCCAATGCAACATAAACATTCTAATAGGCAATTAAAATCAAATACCTTTTTGTTTGTTTGCTTGTTTGAATAAATAAAATAAAAAAAAGAAAAAAAAGGTCCATGAAGCCATGCCAAGGCCCCAGTCATTTTGATCAAATCTTCCCACATTTATGTAATTTCCACTGGAGGAAAACTAGAACTGATTTCCTTTGATGACATTTTTATTATTTTGATTTGAACAAAAGGTGGCCAGAAGTAACATAGGCTCAAGGGTGGTTTGTGTGTGCTGTGCTGCCATTTTACCCCAGTCCTATGCTTGAACCTACCCCATTCACCCAGTCCTATGCTTGAACCTACCCCATTCACCCAGTCCTATGCTTGAACCCCACAGAAGCTTAAGATCTGAAAACATCAAAAAGTAGAGTGGCAAAATAAAGCATTTTACATACGAGTTGCTCACTCTCCACTTTGTTTCGTCTAGCCAGACAAAAGCGGTCCCATAGAGATGGATCTAAGCCGTTAGGCATGTGTTCAGGTTTATCCAATTCATCCATGGCTTTCATTAAAAGATTAAGTCCTTCTTGGTAATCTTCAGCAGAGCCTGAGTGATCCCCATATGGGCTAGCAGTGTCAACGAGAATTTTCGTCTTCTGGATTCTAATGTACATAGTATATACAATATTTACATGTATCTTTATTTTCTCTTACATAAAACAAGTTAATGTAGAACTAAGCATTTCATTCTCATTTCATTCATTGCTCTTGCAAAGAGCAACTAGGTAATATTACAGATTTTTCAAAACAAAAATATAAGCTTTTGAGAACTATTTATTATTTATATTGGATTTAAAATAGATTGTTCAGGGTGGACGAGGAAATGTGAGTGATCAAACTAAGTATATGGTGGAAATCATCAACTATTGTCAACTATCCACGTAAAAAGTAGGGAAGTAGTCAGTCCATWGATTATCAAGGTATTTTAGATAACTGAAATAAAGTGTTCTCATTCTTAAAACACAAAAACTGTTGTATTTTAACAGATAAAATCATATTGGATSTTACCTTGGTCGACGTCTGTAAAGTTTGAAAAGTTTATCAAGAAGGTATGCAGGAATGTCAGCAAAATCCTTTCTAAAATCAGATTCCAAAATCTAGGAGGGAAACAGACTCCTTGTCATTACAATGTTATGATAAAAAAAAATCCTTCCCATCCTCTCCTCAGAATATGGTGCTTCCAAGCTTTCCATTCAGGGAATCTTGTCTATTTCATATATTGTTGCTCTCAGACACGACAGTTTACACTGTCTTTTTTTTTTTTTTTTCTTTAATGTTAAGGAAGACTCAAGGCTGAGCACACAACTACAAGACTAGATGTGTCAGTTTTGTCACACTAAGATTCTCTGTGAAGAAAGTTCTCCTGGCTCCCAAGTGATTATAAGGACTCATTTGCACATGCCTTCCCTTCCTGTTTAACTTCAGTGATCGGCAAATTAATCAGATCCAATTGCCTTGCTTAAAATAACATGTGTTCTTCTAATAACTGAGATGCAGCATCATCTTTATATATGTGARTCTGCTTGGATGTGTCTAGAGTCTCACCTTATCTTCAGCAATTGCATTTTCATAGGTGTCTATATAAGCATCAATTTTCCTGTTTGTACACTGGATTGTTTTTGTAGACTTTACCTGTAGTGAAAAAAAGGAGAATTTCAAGAACAAAACTCAGTTAGTAGAAGCCTTTATTGGCTATTTGCATACACTGGTGAAGCCAACAAACTCTTATTTCYTTTGAGCTATATATACTAACAACACAATCACTTCTCCAGGGCTGTTTCCTGTGGGTACTGCTTAAAGGTATAAAATCAAGTATTCCTTCTGCTTAAAAAAGTATTTTATAGCATCTTTCACCAACGCTTCTATGTTTCTTGCATGAACCAAAGATATAACATTAGTAAAAACTTTAAAAACTGTATATTTCAAAAATGCAAGCTGATCACTCACTTTCTCTTTCCGCTTCTTCTTAAGCAAATGATGAAGTTCAGCTTCTCTGGTGTCCAACTCTTCATCCAACAGCAAAGAATAAAGGATATTGATTATTTTGAGTTCTTCCTGTGGAAAGAAAAAAAAAAGTTAACAAATATTCCCGTAGCATAGAGATAGAGATTAAATATCAGAGTTCTCTACCATACCTGATAGATGACCATCTGTGAATTCACTTTCCTTTCAAAGAGTTTACACAAAGTCTCATCAAAACTTTGTGTTGTTTCCTGGATGGAAGCTTGAAGTTTCTTCAATTCAGCTTCCAGAGCCTGGAGAAGGCAAGGACATGAGAGCACTATTGCATCTGGAGGAACAACAAGCTATACTGGTACATGAGTGTAATGTGGGATGCTGGAGATTGCAGTGTGGAACTGTAACCCCCCAAAGCAAGGCAAGATTTTATAGTTGTGCCTCACTCCCAAGCCATGAAATATTAATTAATCAAAATAAAAGGAAATGGAACCTACATTGTTTACAGAATTAGGTGAAACCAGTTCCCCTTCAGAAGCCAAATATAATCTCATAATCTGTTGTGCAATAAATTTTGTGTTGGATTGGTTTGACCAAATGACACTACTCCCTTTTGAAGTTAACAGGATCTGGCTATTAGACCTATTAGCTGAACAGTTCAGTTTTGTACAATCAAAAAAACATTCTGGAAGACATTATTTGAATAACTGTGATAAAACAGAAAGCAGGACCCACATTTCTTTAAATCTGTCCTAACAATGGTGAGGGTTGTCCCTGAGAATGAAGCTATTATTTCCACTATCAGTTAGCTACTGCACTTGAAAATGATCACAGATAAATTTGTAAGAGAAAGATCCTTTAGCCAAAAGATCCCGGCAATTACTTGTTTGGAAGAAGAGGATTGCCAAGCTACCAAGTTTTGTTGATCAAATTACCACTTAGAAGAACAAACATTGTGATATTAAATATACATAGTATCAGCAATTCTGGGAATACAACCTGAGAAAATACTTTAGGAATAGTGGGACATTTCTGAAGGAAAGTGATCTTTTGTCAGTTGTCACAAGGTTTAGCACATAATAATGTTTGCTGCTTTTTCTACTGTTCGAGCTAGAAACTTATATACTAATATACCATTCCATGGGAACTTTGTTCTTTACTTGTTCTTTGCTTGTTTTATTTATTGGCRTTTATATTTACAATTAGATCCCAAGCAAGACTCAAAGCTTTGGCCAGGCAAATTGAAGAAAAAGACTCCTCTTTTTAACTTACTCTTTTGTGCTTTTCTCTTTCTTCGTTCAGTTCCTGGACTTTTTTCTCATATTCTCTGAATATTTTCTTTTCTTCTTCATTCCAAACAGATTCAGATTTGGATATAAAAGAAGGTGGAGGAATATCCTGGGGATATTAAAAGGAATATGTTTCAAAAACAATATTAAATATCTGTCAATAGGCTAACAAAATACAGTATGCATAAAATTTAATGAAAGGCATCTCTTAGTGGTAGATTAGGTAGAAGCCTTAAGTCTGAAGAATGTGTATATTTTGTTTCTCTGGTTTGCTCTTTGCACCAATACTTTAGATATAAATACCATCAAGTTYTTTTTTACTTACTAAGAAGAATTCTCTACATTCAATGTCTTGTAAAATGTAAAAGAATTATTTTATTTGCTGAGTTAATTGGAACAGAGTGCTTTCCTWTAAGATAAAAGCTGAATCAAAAACCTCTCCCTTCATAAAATAGTCACAGTGGTAAGACTAAATTAGGTGCCTGTACTATTCCACTGKGATAGATACAGGTGTTGATGGGTATTTACCTTTCGTTTTAAATATTTTCTGTTTTTAATTCACATTTCCCTAAAAGCACTACAAGCTACCCAGATCATATGGCAGAAAGGCAGCTCACAATTTTCAGGATGTCTTCCCTTTTGACTTCTAGCACTCCCCCCATCATGTCATTAAGAGCACGCAGTCTTTCATTGTCCTAGGAAAGACAACAAAAACACTGTTAGATGCAAAAGGAAGGGTAGTAATTGGAAGTGAAGAATGATAAAGGAGCAGTTCACTTCTAGATCACCAATAAGACTCTGCTGTCTGTCACCAGTAGATCAATGCTCTTTGCTGATGCATATGAAATAAGACAAAAGTTTGACAGATTTTTTTCTTATAGACAGAAGCTCATATACCAAACAACTTACTACCAATGCCCTTCTAGCAGTTTTGAAAGGAATAGATGGGGACAGACTAGTCCTGGCCATGTGGTAGGTTAGGGTGAAGGAAGCTATAGAATAACTGCCTTATTGTGCATCATTTTGGGSCTAGAGTTTTCACAGAGTTTTTAAAGCCAGAGAGGAACATTTCATCATCTAGTCCTGTCTGTGACAAACAGAACTCAAAGCAACTCTTGCAACAAACAACTATCAAGCTCAAAACTTTTGACCAAGCAGTAGCATGTGTTCAGAAATATATCTAGTCCCTAGTCACAATATAGTGTTTTTAATCGGCATCGAGTGTATTTTTTAAAATTGCTTGCCTACACTAAATATTTTCTTCGTCCAGCTAATCTATTATTCTGACTGTAAAGTGTAATGGAAAAGGCACATTTCGTTCATTATCATGCCCTAAAATCATTATTACTTATCATCATTACAGTTATTCTACAGTATTACTACTTTACTGTAATATTCCAGTACAACACTAATTACACAAAGCCACAGTAGTGACAATGGCTTGTTAAGTGGAAAGGATACTATTCCAAGTACCAGAGCAGCAAGTCGTCTTTCCATTTCAAGCTTAGCCAGCATCTCTGCTTTTGCTCTCTCCTGCGGAGTCAAGTACTTTTCAACTTTAATCTGAAGGGAGAAAATGTTCATATTAGGTTTCTTCTCCTCAGACATGTTCACACAAGGTCTGAGAACATTTGGAAAAGCAATGTAATATAAAYTTCTCTTGTTTTCTTTCTCTGGTGTTGGTAATCTTCAAGAAGAAAACTGTTCTTTAGAACAGCTCCAAAAACTATATTCAAAAATGCTAAAATATACACTTTTTTTTTTTTCTGATATTAGTCATGTTTTGTGCATTATATCTGTGGATTTTCTGGTAGTAGAATATGGACTGGTAGGTAAGAAGACAAAATAGGGTAGAGAGAGACTAAAGGAGCGGATAAGCTCAGTAGGATATTTTGTATCAGAATATGGTGCTTATTTATAGATTATCAATTGAATTTAGAAGTATAATAGTAAGTATGCTTTGATACCTAAATAGCTAGTTTCAAAGTGCCCCTCTTAGTCTGGTTTGAACTGTTTTATCAGAGATGAGGTAATTTCTACCTAGTCTGTGAGCAACTACAAACTTCTGAATTCAGTTTTATGCAGATTTCATTTCATCTTTTTACCTAAAAAGAGAAGGGAAGGAAAAGAGGCAGACATATGATTTTAAGTGCACAGACACATCTTTTATAAGGCTTTTCATGACCAAAAAGAATAACTTGAAATGAGGAGAATCAAAGAACTATCTTTTTGTGGGTGAAAGAAGGATTTGTTTTTCAGATACCTCTGAATCCTGGACAGTGAGTGCACGCTCTGGTACTTCATCATCTGTAAGAGCTGGCTCCCACACTTCCTCTTGGAGGTCAAGTTGTGCCAAGATTTCTCGGATCCTCAGGTTTCTTTCCTTCACTCGTGCTATCTCATGTTCCTTCTGTTGTACAGCTATGTCAAATTCCTTATTAAAAGCAGTTTTCACTTTGTAAATGATGTCCTAAAATACCATAAGAGGAAATAGATCACATCCATYCGTGATATCAGTAGGCCCAGAATATAAAAGTGCCTGCGAGTAGTGCAAGAACCAAGAGATATGACAGTGTCACTGCAGTGACACTGAAGAAGGGGTCATTCAAGAAGGGGTCACCTGTAATAATATTATTTGATTGACTTTCTGCTCCCTGGTGTGCAAGTCCAGCTGGGGGTATAAAACAGATATGTCTGCACCGTACTGAGAACTCAGACTTCCGACCAAGCTGTAAGATGCACTATTATCAGCCACTATTTCTTCTTCCATCTCTTCTTCCTCCTTAGGTAATTCAGTCTCAGGCTTGATCTCAACAAATTCCTTTCGAACCTAAATATCACAAACACAGTAGCTTTAGCAGGGGACTGAACTAGACAATCTCCAAAAGTCCCTTTCAACTTCAGTTATTCTGTATATCTCCACTAAGTACAAACACAATGTTTATTTGGACAACTATTTATTTGGACAATTTCTACAGCAAGAAACTGCATCTGAGATGAGTTTCTCTACAGCACAGCTAAGGTGTCTTTTCAGAACACCTTAGTCTGAAGTGCCTTGCTGCAGTATTTCAAAGAGATTTTACCTTAAGATCAACTGCCTCAATTTTCTTTAACTGGAGAATTTTCTCCAAAGTTTCCAGCTCTTCTTTGCTACGTTCTTTCAAAGGATAATTCTTCACTTCACAGGCTATATGGAAACACTTTTCAGATGAAAAAGAAAAAAGAAATATAGCAAAAAGTTCTTCATAAAACATCTATCAATTCTTCAATATCTGAAGAGTAAAGAGTTATAATGACTTCTTGCTAAAATTTGGAATAAAATTGAGGAATAATCAATATAGGCAATTTAGTAAAAATCAATATAGTAAAAATATAGCAGTAAGGCAAAAAGCATTTGCCTTTTTGGAACAGAACATAGCAGCTTTAAAGTTTGCTTTTGTCTGTCTTTCTTCTTTATATATAATCTATGGATATGACCTCTTTATCTAGGGAATTTTGAGAGAATTAGATCTTCGTAAAATGATTTGTCTTTTGCCATCCTTGAGATAATCCMGTATCATCAGTTTGACTAATGTCCATCTATTTAAGATAGACAAAACTATGAATAAATTTTGCCTTTATGCTCTGTSTAGCAGGAGTCATACACACTGCATGAAAAAGATGACAAATAATATTTACCACACTACATTAAGATATTCTCTGAGAACACGGAATTAAAGAATAGCTTGTTTGCCTGTCAACACTCTTATCTGACTCAGAATGTAGAGCTACCGGGGCTCAAATAAAATGAATAAAATGAAAGATTTGCATGAGCCTGGGAAGCAAATGAGAAATATCTTACGCTTCTATTTATTTTCTCACTATACCTTAATAAACTACTGCAGAAAATTAGATAGAAAACAGAGGTTACCTTAACTGCACGTCCTTTTACACACATGGAATCCCAGCACTCACGTTTGATAACATCCTGCAAGTAGCAGTTGGCTAAATTCTCCATATCAATCTCCTTCCTCAACTTTCAAGATAAAAAAAAGAAAATAATAAGAYGATATAGTACAAAGCAGACAACTTGCATTGAATTATGCAAATAAATCTAACAGATGAAATGAAGAATTGCAGTATTCCACCATTTTACACTGTTGCATCTCTCATCTCCCAAATGTCTCACTGTATTAGAARGCATTATTTTATACAAGAGAAAGAGAATTACAGAGCTTAAGCAATGTGCCCAAGGCTACAGTGTCAGAGATGGATTAGAATTCATAGTTTCTGGCACACATGATATTCCAGTTGGTGAAGGAATATCAACAGCTTTGTCTGCTTCAAAAAGTGACTTGGAATACTTGGCATGCACATCTTAAAATCTCTGCTACAGTTAACAGTTCAGTCTTCTTATGCTATGCTCTCATGAAAGAAAATTCTAGAAGATACCCTTACAAAAACATACTATTTACAAACCTTCCTCCTTTTGTCCTCTTACACTGTCCATTCTGGTGTGTGTTAAACACACCAGTGTGTGTGTTTCAAGTTTAAAGTGTGATAAACCCACTTCATTTTCTAAGAATTCTCAGAACCCTGCTGATTCTTTTCATCTCAGGCACGTAAAGCTTTAGATGTATTGAAAGCTTTTTTGGGGGGTGTTCTATTCAAAGAAGAACCTAACAATTAAAATTTTATCTGTTACTGAAGCTGCTTGCCTGCATGTTTCTGGGGAGTGGCAGCAGGACATTACTGGTGTTCATGTTCTTTTGAAAATTAACAACAACAAAGAATTATTTTCCATAATTTGGTCAGAAAAACATGGAAACGTTTCCTATTTCTTATTAATTAGCAGCCATTTTGGGATCATCTCTCTGTTCTTCATTCTTTCTTCTTCCCTTTGCTAGTTTTAAAGCATTCTGTCCAGTTCTGTCATACCCTGGCCACCTCTTGTTCAGCCTCTGCTTGCACTCTTTCTTGCTCTTCTATATCCAGGTTGAACTCCTGCTGCTCCAGTTTCTCAATGTCTGGCATCTGTTCATTCTCATGCATCATTTTCTGGATCTTTTTTTTTTAAAAAACAAATAAGTATGAGAAACAAAAATTAATGTGAATATGAGCAGAAGAAATATAACTTCTAATACTGTAGAGCAAATGATTTTAGTTAACTTCATTAACTGCTTCATGGTACAGGATAAGATGGGCTGGTAGACAGACAGAAACTAGCCCACTGAGAGGATAGACTAAACACTGCTTTTGGAGCAAGGGAAACTGTGTATTAGAAAATAATTCTTGACACAGTTGAAGGAGCATAAGCTCCTAAGCTGGCTCTTGATGCCTACTCAGTCTGTGACAGAAATCTAATAGAGCCCTTGGGCTCTGTGGTAACTGTGAAGGAAGTGTTCTTGTAAACAAAGTTGTCAAGCTGAGCCATTATCCCTGTAAGAAACTCACATTTTTACGCAGCTTTTTAATTCCCATTTTCAGCTCTTTCTTCTGGCTGGCAAACTTCTGAGTTTCTTCTCTCATGACCTGACATACAACAAACACATCATTGAAGGATAAAATTACACAAGAAGAGAAAAAAAAAAAGAAATAATTTAAAGGAACATTATTGGTAAAGGAAACAACCTCCAAAAGTATTATTAATATAGATATAGAAAGTTTAATACAGATATAGATCTAACTTAGTATGATCCTCAGAATGGCTCAAAAGAGAAAAGATTATGTAACCAGGTCAAATTGTAATCTCATGTAGACTCAGCAGAGTTTAAAAGAAAGAAAATATGAAAGAAGTACTTACAACTGAAATGATGACAGACACATTCAGCTGGCTAAGGTCTACTTCCAGAACTTTTCAAATGTTGTATATTTCTTAGATTTTTCATTGTCACTAAACATTTCCAGGGGGATAATTCAAATTTCAAGTAAACTRCCATCTGATACTCATTCAGGAAGCAGTGGAGTTTTCTGTGCTACTAAGCTTTGCAGATTAATCTCATAGGGAAAATTTTACAATTGCACCTCTGGAATTTGCTTTCTAAAATAATTTTACAACTTCATGCAGGATGATGACAAAAAATGGCAGAGAATGACTCTGTTATCAGATAGACTGCATCCTCTAAATATCTGATGCAAGTYTCCCAGACATAAATTAGCACCTTAAATCAGCCTAGGATCACACTGTTGCTGTTCAACCCCTGCTTCTCCTCGCTGTTCCCTAGTTGACACTAATACTCTGGTGGTAGCCATGTGGGTGCAGTCGCAAGGTCATGCAAAACTCCCAGTGTAGGCACCAAAGCACTAGTTCCAACCTCAAAGCAGAAGCAGGAATACGTGCCTGGGAGAGGGATGGTGATGATGCCCCTTTGAGAGGCAGTAGGTTTTGGATGGACTTGAGCCATTTGTGAAACTGTCATAGTTTAAAAGGTCATTCTGGAGATTGCACAGCTAACAATAACACAGTGCATGGGGCATTTTATTTTGTTATATTTTGTTTTGTTCCATCATTCAACCCTGAAAGCTGGACAAAATACTGGCTAAACTCTGGCAAATATCAGAAAGAATCTGCTACAATCCTATAACTCATATTCTGAATAAATCTATACTGACAATATCATAACTATTTCTAGGCACACAAATTACAATATCCCCTTTATAGCCTCATATTGTTGATCCACTTTTACTTTTTAAAATCTTTGGTTACATTACAGACATACTTCAGCCCTACCCTGAAATGAACAACAAAGTTTTTGTAATTAATGTCATACTGTTGAACACTGATTTCATTGTGGTGTAAATTTTGTTATTCCAGCTCATGGGAGTAAGAGTGTTTGCTTGGTTTCTGCTGGTGATCTTCTGTGCACCTTTTTGACACACTTGAAAGAAAAAGGCCTTTGTGAGTTTCCACCGGAGGCCAATTTGTCAGCCAAGTATTTAGAATGTCCTGCTCCTACAGAAGTGGTCGTWTAGCCTTAAGAGYTCTCACTGTGCTGGGTGCCCACCGRAAGTGTTTACAGTCTTGAGACAGCATCTTTATAAAAGGTGGAATCACAATACCTTAAAAGAGGCTCAAAGGACAGAAAAACTCAAAAAACTCGATTCATTGACAACATATAATTTGACATCCCRTATCACAACAGCCTCTTGAAAATGCTGTCTTGATTAATGTTTGTTATATGAAAGTACCTTCCTCATTTTCTGATCTATCCAAGTCATTTCCCCAGTAACGGCTGAATTCAATTTGGTCATGCTTCTGTCTTCTTCTCTCAGTTCGACATTGGAAGATTCAGGTGCCTCCTGAAATGAACGAAGTAACAGCTATGTCAAGTATTTAGTGAGATTTAAATACATTTAAATATATTTGAAGTCACAAATGGATGAGATCATATTAGAAATAACAAAAAATGCAATTCAAAACCAACAAAAAAAAGACAAATTGAAGAAGTGAATGTCATCTTCCTATAAATTATTTCATTCCCTTTATAATGGAAGGAAATGAAAGACAAATCAACAATTAAGCACAATCTCTATTCTCAAGGGGATTTTTCCACTTTTACTAAAAGGTCAGATTTGTCTTGGGAATTGGCATTATCATCTATAATTTTATGGTAATAATCAATCTTGTTTTACAAAACAAATAAAGTAACACCTCAAATTTCTCTTCTGGGAATGATTCTGATGTAGATTCTGGTTCAAACTTCCATTCTGGCATAGATTTTAAAACAGCATTTTCATTCAAATGGGACTTGTTCAGTATAGCAAGAAGAGACCGCCAGTGGAAAGCAGCTTCCTTTTTTTCAATTTTCTTTATCCTCCTAGTAAAAAATAAAAAAGGAATTGATGTATTTTCTGTATATTAAGGAAAAGGATGAGGTATTAAATACTCTTTGTAACACTATATTAAGCCATTTAAAATATTTATTCAGTATTTCTACATATGATTCAATATTGTTTGAATGTTAGAATTGGATAAAACAACATGAGTTCCACAGAATTACAGATTTTGAAAGAAACTAGGTGACATATACTGCATCTCTGCATCTATCAAAATATTTATTATACAACAGAAAAGCTATAKTTTCAAGTGTTTCTTACTGCCAGTGGCTGCTTAGAGCTCTTTATAGCTGAGGTTGATCTCCCATGAAAAAAATAGGTTGCTTCTAGAAGCTGAGTCAAGACAAGCTCTCATGGTGTTAAGTCCATAGTCATAAGATTCAGAGAATCCTACTCAGATGTTTTATTTGAGAGTGATAAGAAACATGTTATATGTAATACTGGAAGGTAGTCCTATATCTTGCAGTGCAGCCACAACAAAAGTAGGAGAAATTGAATCGAGAAATTTTTCATAAGTTAGAAATACCACCTTTACAGATGAAAGAACAGATCTTAGTATTCAATTCCATCCATTTCTTGTCCTTAACAAGTTTGAGATTAATAAAAAGGAAGTCTAGAATCACAAGTAAATACAAAAATCAGCCAATCATGATACCAGAATGTACAGCATCAATATTGCTCGAACATACTTCCATTTCAGACACACCAGGGCACCATCATTTACACCATTAACAAGCATGAATTGGCCATCCAGTGAAAATACCACAGATCTGATTCCGCCTCCTTGATATGAGTGGCAATGCTTTTGAGCAAGTACATCCTGAAAAAGTCACAGAAACAGTATCAGCAAATATATTTTTCTAATGGAATATGTTTGTAAACTAGGCTCATTTACTTTTAGATACAGGTTTATTGAAAATGTCACTAAGAAGTATATAAAAGATTATAATTCTTGACTACATAATTTTGACTAGAGGTCAGTAAGTTTCTACTATATTGATTTTGCAGGAGACAAAGAGGAATGGTAAAAATATTTCCCCTAAGATGTACTGGAAAAGAAACTAAGTGGTATGTGTGATCACATAACATTCAGTGTAAAAACAATCATATCGCATAACCCTGTGGAAGCTGGCATTCAACATAAATTTTTCTGGAACAYCTTGCTTCCAAATGAAGAGAAACTTCTAGTAGAAGAAAGTAGCTGCCACAGTTCTTTCCAGTGCAAGCCAAATGAAGCCCATGCCTAGATGCCTACCTACCATAGTAGTAGTATGATAGATGAACAAAACCCCATCCTCTGCTGCTGATGCAAGCCACCGACTATTGGGTGATAAACAAAGGAACCCTGGTCCAAACTGTYTGCTAGGAGTCCTCTTCTCTGATAAAAAAACTGACAGGTCTTTCAACATATGCTGTCAACAAAGAAAATGTTAGCAGTTGAAATAATGGAAATATCTATGCCACTTTACAAAGACTATTGATAGTTTGGTGTATTTATTGCATGCACTGCAATTTAAAACATTGGATGATTGAACTAGGTAGTCAGTACCATTACCTGTTCAGAGAGATGGTATCTACAGATGAAAGGTGCACTACCACAGTAGCCATACACAACATTATCCTTCAATTTTACTGCTGAGCTCAAAGGATAATCCAGATCATACTGCTCCATTTTAATGGCACTGGTCTTAAGAATTCCTTGCTCATTAACATACTTTTCACTGTCTGGAAGTTTGAAAAAAGAAACAAGGAGGAGGAGACACTAATAACAGTTATCTATCAAGTAACTGYGACAGCCAAATAATCTTAGTGAGGAGTGTGCATAGTCTAGGTTATGCAGAGATTTGTGTCATCATCATTTTCATCTAGAACTACTTCTGGAATCTCTGCCAATAAGTATGCCATCCCTGAGAGGTCTTGGATAAAAAACTTATGATCATATCCTCAAAAAACRTTTTATTCTTTTTGACTAATTAATTTGAATTTTTGAGAAACGCCTGGAAAAACGCTGAAGTAAAAATAGTCAGCAAACTTTGAAAATCAGACTCTATTTTAAATGCTTAAAATTTGGTACCAGAAAAAAAAAACCCTTTGTGGTTCCCCTGGTAAATTAATTCTCTCTTTCCATCAATTAATCAGCATGCCATTGTCCTGAGAAATGTATCAATTGACAAAGTCAAGTCTACAGACAGCCACATGAGAAATGGTATGTCTCAGGAGAATGTATGGGTGAGGTGAAGAAAGAGATTAATAGCRTTAGTATTTTGTGTAGCAGAAGGCAATAATATATATTTGTCTTAGAAAAATATCAAAATGAAGATTATTTCACTTTTACCTGTTGTGAGAGCTGAAGGTAGATAAAAAATCTCCAGTCTTGCTCGCTGAACTTCTGCTATTTTAAGAAGTACCACCACTTCAACTAAGTCATGCTTGAAGTCAGACACTATAGAAAGTCCAAGGACTTCATCTGCCAACACTGAAGCAAGTAGGGAAAAATAATAAAAGCTGTTACTGAATCAAATTATCATTGTTCTTGCTAAGTTGTCATGAGAAACAAAACAGTGTCCTTTGTTCAGAATGCAATCAGATTGCTCTGCATTTGCATTAAAATGTCAGATAAGCCACAGCCTGGTTTCAGAAGTATATTTAACATTTGAATCTGAATTTAGATCCAGATTCATTTTTAGCAGGAGGGGGACTTTTCATGATTCCAGGACTAAGCAAGAAACACCCTGTTCTAAGAAGCCAGCCAGCTGCTGAGAGGGAAATCAGACAATTCAGAAATTTATCTGAGGAGATGCAATTCTATGTTTGTCTTCACAATATAAACTCTTCCATTATTATCTTGGAAGTCAAACTAAATTAAAATGATAAAATAATGTCTATATGTATAGCTACAGTCTGCAAATATAAAGCTAATGGAATTGAGGTATTACAGAAACATTCATAAATATCAGAAGAATCTTGTTTGTGAGTTAAAATTCCATCATTTTTTATTCTGACAATTCTAGCAGCTTCTATACATTAGAAGAGACATGGAATGGACATCTGTGAGAGAAATCTGCATTCAGATATCACAACCTAAACTTTAGTAGTCTGAATCCTCATGTGGCCTTTGACAGCACCATTCTTGACTTGTTACTCTAGAGTTGTGATCAGTTGGTCAACTGACCCTGTCTGTTCTTGGTGAATTATCTGGGCTACATCCAATAAGTTATTTCAGTGTATTTGCTAACTAAAATTACAAGGAAAAAAGAAAGAGGTTTGGCAAGAACAAAATCTGTTTGGGAACCAAAGGAGAAGAATCACCTCATGTTCTTTTCTCCATAAATAAATAGAAAGAAGGAAAGTGGCTGAGWCTGAGTAGCAAGTATACTTAAAATTACAGCAAAGAGTGAAAATAAATTATTAATGTTGATATATATTTTACCTATATATCCAAGAACCTGGAATAAAGTTGAAGGTCGGGCATCTAGAATAAATATATGTCCTTGTGTAGCTCTAGAGATGAGGAATTGACCAGTCTGATCATAACTAGGTAAAATATAAATCCAAAACAAATAAACATTTTGAATGTTAAATTCCAAAAACAGCTGAATATAATGGGCCAAATCTTGTTCATAATCTCACTCCCCTAATTTTATTGACTTCACTGATGGCATAAATATAACCGAGATTTTAGCCTATGCATTAACAGTGTCAGGGCCTGATGTAAAACCCAGTGTTAGGAGTAGAGTTTCCAGTTGAGAGGGCAGTCAATCTGAAGCTAACTGCTCAATAGCAGTCTGCTTGAATGACTTTATTACACCTTCCCATTTTTTTTAGATAAACTACTAACAAGATATAGATATTATTTTCAATGGACAGATGCCTTCATTTGCACTGATTTGACTTTGAATRAGTTGTTCCAGGGATATATTTTTATAGATTTCTGTTTTTAAATACTCCTCCTAAATTTGCCAATATTGAAGACCAATGCTTTCAAAGTTTTTTGGATCATTACAGCTGATTATAACAAAATCAGTAAATTCATTACAGTTAACAAAAAATTAATGAACAATGGTAATAGAATAGTAATAGAATCCACTGTATAAGAAGGTGGAGCCAAAGAAGGGATAAGCCAAAGTCTTAAATTTAGCTTCACTATCCTCAYATTTATATTCAGTGAGGAACAACCCAGGAATAATGCTGAATTGCACATAATTACTGCATATGGTGATCTGTCAGAAAGGATCTTATAAATCTGTATCTTAAAATGCTCAGTTAAAATTTCTTAAAAATACAGGATTATTATATTTGTCTCATCTAAAWCCTGCTATTATTATTCTTGCATAGTAATTCAGGATATGCTGGGAAAAAAATTGAAACTTAAACATCTTGACACTTTTAGAATGAAAACTCCTTTTTTCCAACAAACAGCGTTGTTCTAGCAACAAATTGAGAATATTTCTGTCCTTGTTACTACATACTTACTCCAAAGATAGCATTGGAAATTTGGAAAGAAAAATTCTGTGAATAATCCGGGGAGTTTCAACTTCACTAATATCGATGAAATAAATTTCTCCTTTTTTGGTCCCTACAGCAACATAGTTTGAGGAAGGGCAGCAAGCCATAGCAGTTGCCTAGTTGAGAAGTAAAAGATATTCAACAGGATCATATTATATTATATTAGGATATATTTTAATATGCAACTTCTTTTAYTATATAAAAGTCCCTAAAATCTGGGGAAACTAAATCTCAAGTCATTTGTCAGAAGATCTTTTTCTTTTCCTTTTTTTTTTTACACAGAAAAGATGTTAGAAACATTATCGACATTTCCCCTATGCTCTGTGTTAACCTATCAAAATTTGTATTCTCCCTTCCTCAGAACAACCATTATATCTACTACCCAGATTTGAGGGAGTGAAGGACATTCCCTCTAAAATGGTGAGGTTTGCTTGTGAGCAGAGCTGTTATTAGGAAGGGATTTTTTTTTTTTTTTTTTTTTTTGCATTCTATGACAGATTTCAGGACATGAATGCATCTTAAATAAGGACAAAGCATTAATGGTTTGAAATACTTTAAGAATTCAATTTCCACAGCCTTTTTTTAGATCAATCAGTGCATTTAGTTTTTATACACTTTATGCACTTCCWTTCAGTTATGACACTCATTAAAAATTTAAATAGAAATTGTATAAAGTAAAATAAAATTTAGATGCATGAGATTTGTCAATATTTGTTTAAAGAGGCACCATCAGGACATTAGGTTGAAATGTTTATTCTGCTCTGTACTCAATTAAATTTTCCAATTAGTTCAAGGAAATATTCTCCAAGATAGTATTTTAAAATCCCCTTCTATTTGCCATTCAAAGATACTGCTCAGATTTCCTCAAAAAGTGGTTGATCCAGTCCTATAGAGTATAATGCTCTTAACTGAGATTAAAGATGAAAAATCTAAGCATCAATCACCATAAAGCTCTCAGTTAGGTTCTCCTCAGTATCGAGGCTTAACTTGCTGAGACAAGTCCCATCTTCCAGGAGCCAAACTTGAACTTCTCCTGAAATGGCTACTGACTGTTAAACAGAGAAAAACATAATGATAAGAGGGTGGAAAAAATATTCTAGAGTGGCTAGTGATAATGACTGAGCATAGCAGTTTAACAGGTACTAGTTTTGAGTGAAACCATCTTGCTAGACAGTGCTCTTACTATAAGACCATTTTCCCCAAGGTTTACCAGTAAAGGAAAATGTTTAAGAACTTTTGTGACTTGCAGCATGTACAGGAATGATCTTTAAGCAGGATCAGACAATATAGGGCAAAACATATAACTTTGATCTGTATTAATATTCCCACCATTCAGCCAGCAGTAGAGAAACCTGCTTAAAATCTTCTCTACATARGAAAGGGATGAAGGAGAAATCTCTTTTTTTTTCACATGAAAAGCACTGGCATATCATAATGGTGCTTGGGTTCTTCTTATATCAAGATAATTTTATAATTTCATCAGATAATACAGCTGGAGGCCAATCAGCGCTCACATTTCTCAGTCTGAGCCGGGTAAAATTTATTTGTTCCCATGCTAAGAGCTAACAAACAGATTCTGCAAACTCAGTTGATTAAATTCCTAGRGTTCCTCTGCTGGCTTTGTGAAGAATTCATGGGTGGGGGAAAAGTCAGTCTTGCTGGCTCGATCAGTATGTCTTGCGGGCATCAAGGACAGRGGGAATATGCAAAGGATTTCTCAGGATGAGACAGATCCAAGAGTAAGGCCTTCTTTGTCCCTGGACCAGGACAGAAGCATCTTTCCAGCTGTTGCAATTTGTACTGTAGGCTGAAAAAATCAGTGGGAACTTCTAGTTTCTAGATTTGCTTTCTAAATTGAATCTATCTCCTGCACAGCTATGATCTTGAATGATGAAGAGTCACATGAATCAACAGCAGAACAATTATGACATTTTAAGAAACTGAGAGTTAYCTGCCCTGCACTATAGGGTAAGTACTGATCTTTTCATAGTCTGTACCTGCAGTAATGAGGTGCAGGTACACTTCCCTTAATGAGTGTGTTACACTAATGTAACAAATACAAGAACAGTCCTAAACTCTGTGGGGCTTTTGGTTTTGTGCCTTAGTAACCCATGGATTACCTAAAAAGAACCACTATTATATATAAAAAGGCCATTCCTTACCACACAGTACTTGTTCTCTGGTGTAAGAAAATCAGCTGACAGAAAACAACTGGTGCCTGCATCCAAGAGTTTGACTGCTTCTCCCGTGTGACCAGGTTTGTAAGTATAGATTGTCCCCTGACCAAAACAAAAAAACAAAACAAAAAAAAAATCATGACTTGGCCATAAAACTTTTCTTTGGAAACTTTCAACCACTTTGTCCAAACAATTTGAAGAATTTCATTCTTTGAAATTTTTACATTTGATTCTAAACTGAGGTAAAAAGTATCCAGGTGAATTCAGTGAACTAAACGAACTTATACTAAGCTGAAGATTAGGTTAGTTCATTTTATAGTGATCCAGCTAATTACATTTTCAAGAAGTTTTGTTTCACAAAATTACTTTAATAGAACAAACAAAGAACTAATTTGTGTTATTCCAAGACAACATAATACACAAAGTATAAATAATACACTTTAGGAGATGCTTCTATCTAAAAAAAAAAGAAAGCCTTTTAGAAACAATTTATAATTAATACTGACCAAGCTCTCAGAAAATAAGGATGCACTACACTTGTTTTACAAAAAGAAAATTAAATGAAGAAGCGGATGTGACCAAAATGACCTTAACACTGCAGTTTTGACCTAGGAAATTCAGAACACTGCCAGGAGTCCTGACTTAAAACAACTTCTTGTTCTTTTTCTCTGTTATGTTGTAATGGGTTTTACTTGTGAAAAGACTGAAGAGTTCTTAAAATAGCCATTTAAATTATAACAGGTCTGAAAAAAACAAGTGAAACTTGAGGATTTGGTATCCTGGCCCAAGATTTCTGGACATCCAGTCCAAAGAAGGACCTTGGACTGGATTGCCAGACAAATTCAGCCTRCACATTCAGATCGAGTATCCTGCATCATCACAGGAGATCTGAGATGTCCCAGCTTCTGTTTGCTTATGGTGTGGGCACGAATTAAGATGAGAGCTCATGCACATCAGGTTGCACGTGGCCTGGACATACCGGAGATTCTGAACATGCACTGCGCTCTATACACACAAGTGTTTCTACTTGGAAATTTCAGTATAGATAACAGCTATAGTTATAATCCACCATCTATAAAACAATTGTTTTGTGCTTCAGAAATGTCTTTCTAATCTGTAATTAAA
Organism: Nothoprocta perdicaria; assembly: GCF_003342845.1. NCBI lineage: Eukaryota > Metazoa > Chordata > Aves > Tinamiformes > Tinamidae > Nothoprocta > Nothoprocta perdicaria. The sequence goes on from NW_020455976.1 coordinate 2,919,301, forward strand.
ATCATAACATGGACTAGATTCCACCTCTGCCATAATTTGTTGACTTGTAAGATTACATTACAGATCTAGAATATGAATTGTATTAATGCACAGCTGAATTGCAGGAACATTTCATTACATGACACTAATGTCTCGCTGTACCTCTGTGGTTACAATGAGAAGTATGGTGTAATCAGGAGAGAATATGAGGCTGCATATGGGTTGCAAAATATCAGTGCAGACTGTCATCTCATACTGGAGACCTTTGATATCATAATGGAACACAATTCCCTCCTACGGAGAAAAGTACAAATCCACATCAGATCTAGGCCATTTATCCCAGCGTATCCTGGCAAAACTGAACTACGAAAACTTCTGAAAGCATCTCAGTAACAGCGTTTGACTGCATCCCATCACTGTTTGCCTTTCATATTTCTACATCCAGGAGACATCATGAATAATAATTCTCTTAAAAATGAATTTTATTCTTAAATATAGATCTTTGTAACAGTCTATGTCTGATAATCATTGGCCCAATCATCAGTTTTACTCCAGATTTCATACTGAGTTTATTGAGAATATTGAGACAGTAGGAGTTTTTCTTACTCTCTTGGTTTTTCTTTTTACCTTAAGCAGCARTGTGCAATGGCAGTGGTTAAACAGTAAGGTGACTTAATGAGGCAGTTCTCTTGGTCATTTTCTCTCCTTTCCTRTTTTATGTCTATGTATCGTCTTTTCTGTTCCTCTAGAATATTCTTTTCCTTTTGTTAAATATGGGCTTGCCCTCTTTTGTTGCTTCCTTGACAACAAAAAATGGAATCTCTTCACACCCCACTCCTTTCCTATCTCTTATGTGAAGTCTTATAAAGGAAAAGACAACACTAGAAAGAACTGTTCAAGGTCTGCAACCCTGTATTTTCCTCACTCCTGTCTTTGCACTGGTCTTGGCAAGTTATTCTTTTTGAATGTTCTTCTGTTTTCACACAACAATAGTAAACAAGAAGGATGCCTTACATTTCCAGCTGTGTATAGTCCATCTTTACAAAATGCCATGGACAATACCACTCGTTTTTCCAGATCCTTCCATTTGCCATCTGAAAGCACTAAGACAACATAAAACATTTTTAAAAATATATGTTGTTAAATATAAAATATAATTTACTGCAACAATGTGCCTCAGCTTTAAATCTGGGAGAGATTACCATTTGATAGTAAAAAGACCCCTTTCCCAATATGTTCTTTGCACCCTTTGCTGTGGTAATGAAGGAGAAGGTCAGTATACATAATCTRAAGTGATAGTCCTATTGGTGTCTGATGAACTAGGAATTCACTCGGGGAATTTGATTTGAAGTCAGCAATAGAATCWTTTGTCATGTAGGCTGGAAGAGACCCCAGGAGGTTCTGATCTAACCTCTGCTCAGCACAGACCCAGCTTCGAAGTTAGATCCAACTTCATAGTTAGGTCATGTTGCCGAGAGCCATATCCAGTTGATATCTGAAAATCCCCAAGAATGGAAATTCCACAGTCCTCTAGGCAACCTGTCCAATGTCTGACTACAATTCTTCTTTTTCACCCAGAATKTCCTCCATTGCAACTTAGGTTGCCCCTCATTCTAGCAACTTCCCCTGGTTCCAGCTTCTCAATAACCTCTCACTGAGTAGCTGAAGCAGCAGTAATATTCACCCTTATCCTTCTCTTCTTCAGCCTGACCAAACCCAGTTGTCTCAGATCTTCTTTCTGTGTCATGCATTCAACCTGTCAAGTAATCTTTGTGACACCCTGCTGAACTTCTCCCAGTTTATGAATGTCTTTTTTTYACTATGAAGCCCCAAAACAAATTTTGAAACAAGCCCTTAACTTCTAAAAAGTATTAATAATGGTTGCAATTCTAAACAAAATGCACTAAAACTGAGCAGTAGAAAAGCCTGTTCTAATATCATTTATCCCAGTTTGGATTAGAATTAACAGAAATAATTTCTCTGCCACTGTTTCTCCTGAAACCATTCATTTAGCTGTGTATTAGCACAAAAGCTATTAGCCATTTATCATGTAAACATAAAAAAGACAGCCATCAACCTGTCTCAGAGACCAGTATGTTCTGAGTTTTTCTGGCCAGTGGCTTTCAGGTGTACTTAGGTATGATTACTCTCCTCCATCACTTGTGCTGCCTAAAAATCTATTACCTTAAATTGAACATGGCAATACCTTTCTTTTTCTGTGCTTCTCTATAAAGGTATGACAACAGCTCCAATATGTTACGTGTTTCCTCTGCACAAAAGAAAATAATTCATAACGTCAACTTTGTTTATATGTCAGTGCTGCACTAAAAGTAAATTGTGTTCCAGTCTACTGAACCAAAGGCTAGGCTCAGTGTACTGAGTCAGGAACTTATTTTAGTATTGTTATTTTTAACTATGATTTTTAATTTGATTCACTTAGGAGAGAGAGGTCAGTCCATCTGAAAAATAAATGCCCAAGTGAGATATTGTGGCTGCTTATGATTCTGTTTAGAACATTACGGTGGGAATTTAGCATGTGCTTAAAGCTGGACATGCTTAGCATTCTGCTTTCGCATTCTGCTTACGAGAGTCACATTTCAATCTGCTTTAAATTTAGCATAAGCTTCTGTACAATCTGAATGCAGATAATTCTGTTACACATTTTGAGGGATAGGACTCAAGAAAAGAGTGAGTCAAGCAAAAGCCCAAATGGCAAATATTCTTTTGGCTTTCTACTGAGCTGGCAAAAGCATTTTTGGCCACACACCATTTTTTTTTTTTTCTTCTTCTTCTTTTTTAATGATTATTTCCAACTATATATTGGGTAAGCTTACAACTCTGAAAGTTTCATAACAGAGAACAACACTGGATTTTCTTTTTAAACAACAGCTTTCCAACTCTGTGATAACCATCCAAACTGAAGTGAGATGCTTTATTTGGGAAACTCAGGGATACTTGCTGCAGCTTTAAAAGCAATTTATTACATTGAAAAAAAAATAAAGAGTTCATCACTAGCCCCCTGGCTTTATCACTTGTAAAAGCCTATTGCTTATTAACACTGATTCAGCATTCATWGAGAGAAGTTCAGTGCTGCTCTGCAGTAGCACATTACGCAGCTTATTCTTGTGCTAGAGAGAAACTAAATGCACTACGCCTCCAGCCACCTGATGGAACCAGTGACTTTCAAATGCGCAGTMGGACTGACACCTTCTGCTCTCCCCAGATGATGACAGGGCACAGGTTGTCATTGGCACAACAGTTCATGCAGCCTCTGTCTCACCATCCTCTCCGTGTCGGAGCCTCTGAATAGGCACGGGAGGATTGGGTGTAGCAGCTAACAGGTTTCAGGGACTCTGGGGTTCCTGGAGGAAAAGGACACAKGGCATGAGCTGCTGCTGCCAGCAAACGTTAGTCAGGCACTACTCCACCAAAGGTGCCCATGAAAAAAGACAGCTGGGAATRTAAGTGGCACAGTCAAATTGCCCTGGCAGGCTGCAGTCAACCTGTGGGACACATACTGAGCACTCCCATTCCGGAATAAATGAAAGGAAGATTGTTTTGTTTTAAGCTAAAAGCTGCTCCTGTTCATTCACTCTCTGTGCTTCTTTATTTGATGTTTTTTGATGGATTTAGAAGGGTTTTGTTGTTGTATGTTTTTATAAAGAAAAGTAAATGGCAATTAAAGGATGCTAAAGAAACTCCCACAAATTTGAAACAATTCCTGAAATATTTACTATACAAACAAACATGTAACACAGCTATTCCTTACCAGGTAAAGGGCCTTGTTGAAGAAAAGAAACATTCAGGGTCTCTGCATTAATTGCTAAAATTTGTCCTTCTTCACAACCCATGTAAATGTCAGAGGTTGCAGTCCAGCAATGGACAGTAGGATGCACCGAAGGTTTAATGACATCTCTAGGCTTCAACACAAAAACAAGTTCAGTTAACAATTGGTAAATATCTGCATAATGTATCTTACATGTATTTTAAGGCTGGAAGAAAGATGACCACATGTATATCATCCATCTTAATTACTCAGTCATCTCTTCACTAAGGCTTATAACTTGAAAACCAGGACCATTTTCCAGAAAAGTCTATGTCTGAAGTCACCTGGAAGCTTGTTTCAGTGATAAATTCAGTGAAATAGCTAGCCACTATAATTCCACTCCCTGCAAAACACATTACTTTTCTTCACACATGCTTTTATATCCTTGGCATTATTAAAATGAATTTTGTTTGAATAGCTTATCATATAATCCAAACTGCTCTGTAAAACAGATCTGCCCATTTCTGTTATCTGTAAATTACTTCTAAAGGTATCACTGCAGCAGACTTGCCATGTGCCTTGGATTTAGTTTCTCTAAAATAAATTGCATAAATCCATCCTCTGTGAGACAYGAAGAATAGAACTTTTCCACCAAAGATATATTCTGCCTATAAACATCATTAAATATGTGAGTTATTCAAATACGACAGTAATAGAAGTTGTAGAGTTGTATAAATACAACTCTACAGGAGTTGTATATATGGAAAAAAAAAAAAAGAAGAAGAAGAAATGATTGAGTGAACTGTGTATGTGAGCAGAAATGGTGAGGAACACTAGGCTGAATGTGATGGATGAAATAATCTGAAGAATCTATAGTTCTATAAAATACCTACTGAACTTGTGATAAAATATAGGACAGAGATTCATAAGTATCTAGATTTTATTTATAAAATTTGTCAAGGACTTGCTATATGATTCTGGATAAGTAACTTACTCTCCATTTATGCCTAAAGAACATTCTGAATTCCTCAGAGGGAAGGTGTTACAGAGATAAAGTGTATTAATRCCTACTTTATAAATCAAACAGGAGTAACAATAGTAAATCTATAACMAAATAGGACTTTACATCACCCAGACAAACATTTAATACAGACACCTTCCCTGATTTTTATGAGGCTTGAGCATCACAAATTTTTGGCAAGGTTGTAGCTGCACTACTCTGAATCAGAAGCTTGCTCTGCAAAGACACTTTTTGTAACATTTCTTTCTACCTGCTGTCAGGACTGTCTCTCTATGTAAACCAGATTAAAGACACTAATCTCAAAATAAGTTTGCTTTTTGAATGGTGCATTGGTACAGTGTTGCAGAATAATAAAGGGCTATTTTTTGAAGTTCTCACCCTCTAAATAATACCTCTTGAGAGAAAAGTTCCATGGTCAATCTTTGTTATGAAAAGATTTATGAAAAAACAGTGGAATAAAATTGGCAATGGAGATGAAGTGGAGTCAAATGTTTGATCTCTCAAAGCAAATTGCGAAAACTCTGATCTCAACTGTAAGAGATACTAAATTAGTTAAATGCAAGAAAGAAAAGAACTGAAAGTGTCAGGATGTTTGATTTGCYTTCTCTGGGCTGCCCCACTGTGGTTACACTTCGGCATCAGTGTCATGTTCTGGAGCAGAGACTCCTAACAAATTTAAAAGATGCAAATTTAAGCATACTGACACACACACACTGATGCACTGACCACACAGAGAATGACCAGTTCTAGTGAAATAAATGTTTATGTGTAACTGTGCTGAATTCCAAAATGATGTGAATGGTAACAGAAAGYTCAAGTAGGTCTTCATTCCTTTAGAGTAATTTCTGCTGAGATCTTAGTACTACATCTGTAGTTTTTCACAGAGGAGTATTTGATCTTGATGAATGGAAGAACATCCAAGGAAAGATAATTTGTATTATACACAGTCCTAATATGACAGTTGTTTATTTGTTTGTTTGTTTGTTTTAATACCTCTCATAATCCACTTTGCAGTCTAGAGAAGAAAATGTGATTTTCTGCACATATCATAAGAGACAGCAAGGAAGAAGAGAAAGGCAAAGCCTCTTAGGAGTATATTTTATCTTAATTTTCCATGACAAAAGGATCTTGGAATATAAGAAGTTCATTTGTCAGCTGAATCAGTAGAGGATGTTTGTAATTAGACTTATTGATTGTCCTGAACGCCAAGGACATCACCAGTTACACAATTAAGAAACTTCTGTTTCCTAACATGTAAAAGATCRTGACATCAGGAAAACATCATTTCTCATTTTTCTATTTCTATTCTACTTTAGGAGAAATTTTACTGCAGAAACTTGTGATAAACTATCTATTTCTTACAGAATTCACATTTGTCCTATGCAAGAGGTAATGTAATGCCAACATCATCTTATGCCTGGCAGCATTTGCATCCTATATACATAGGCCAAACCATCAAACAGAAATTGATCTTCTTAATCTTGGAAGGAAATCCCAGATTTTCAAGTTAAATGCTCTCATATTGGGAATTGCTGATAGTTAATAGACAGATAAAAGCAGATTTCAAACAATGAGAACACTTTTGAAGCATCTCATAGGAGGTATCTTGAAGAAAAACAACATGTAAATGATCAAATACAGATATAACGAATGGGCAGATCCAACACTGCCAGTGGTATGGGAATAGATCTCAGAAGCAGTGAATAAAGCTGGAATAAGTCTGCAACATTTTCATAGCTTGAGGCATTTTTACGGTCAAGAAGAGATCAACTTCCAAAGAGGAATAAAAACACCTGCAGTTTATTATCAGTTTAGAATGGGAATAGGTTTTCAAGGTCTCAGGAGGACTTATTAGCTTGGGATAGTTAAATGCTGTTATGACCTTGCTACCTCTGGGATCCATATTAGTACCACTACTGCACAGATAAATTACCATGCTCGTACTTGAGTCAAAAATCTCTGCATTGTACTGCAGTGCACAACAGCAGCAAGTCTTGTAAGTCTCATGTCAAAATATATTTAAAAAAATGTTATGAACAGTTTATTGAACTGTACTTATTAAACAAGCATTAAAATCATTAATGTTCTTAAAATATATTTGCATGAAAAACATAATGCCTGGAGATAGTAAATGCATAAAATGAATARCTACCGTGAATGTTTCTGCTTCATCTCCAGTTAGTCCAGCAAGAGCTGAAATTGGCAACACGGGGCCATAATAAGGGTTTTCACCATGAGAACCTGGGGAGACCAAATCCTCATGAGGAGTCAGAGACCCTTCGTCATCAGGGAGTTTCACGGGTCTGAAAAAGAGAGAGACATTTTCTGAGAAGAAGAAATATTATGAATAATAAATGCTGATACAGACCTATGTTTTGAAAACCTGAAGACACAAGTTAGATTAATGAGATTTACTTCTGCAGCAGTAACAGGAGTGCTGTAGGCAAACATTTCATACAGCACATACTGTTTCACTGAGGAGCAAAAGTAATTTTACTACAATGGAGAACTGGCAGAAATGGGCTGCCACGTTCCAGCTCAATATCTTTTCTTTTTGCCTTGGATAAATGTTTTGGGCTGTTGTTTCCTTATTAAACAGCATTTATAATGCCACACACTTAACATGCATGTTGCTTAATGTTTATTTGGAGGAGGTTTAAACATGAAGAAAATTAGCTGCAGGATTTGCCTCTTGCAGTTTGTTTTGTACTCAGCATATGAGTAGATGTTATGATGTTATAAAGCAGGAGTTGAGGACTCTATGGGTTAGAGATAATGTTGATTTATGTCTTAGTATAATTTTATGTGAAATAAGGAATCCTTGGTGGAGGTTCAACCCCTACTGAATAAAATGAGGAGTCAGAGGAGTGTATATCAGTGAATATCCACATGCATATTTTATAATGGTAAAAAAGAAAAAAAAAAGGAAAAAAAAGAATTTTCAGATCTTAAATTAAAGTTTTGTCTATASTTTTACTAGCATAACTGTCTCAGTGGCAATGTATTGCTTACATTGCCAGTTAAGGAGATTAAATATACTGATTCCCATCAGTATATATTATAGGCTTTTATTTAGCTTATATTATATTATAGGCTTGCTGCCATTGCAGCAGCATCTGTGTTGTACTTCAAGATTTCCATCTTAAATGATCCAGACGTGTTTACCTGCTTTTTACTAGCCTCCAAAAACATTTTAGCATAAATAGATTCTAAATTTGCTGTGCTCAGGGAATTGCATTGACAGAAACATCCTCTTTGGTCCTGCAAATTGGCCACACAGAAAACTGACATTGCTTTTGCTATAATTTTTGATTACAACTATATATTAAACTATGCTTACTATGAAGAAACTTGATCCAAACACGGTAGTCTCATAGCTACAAAAGCAATTCATATTCCAGTTCAGTGCTCAGTATAACTATATGCAGCAATAGGAAAATAGCCCAGGCACTATATTAATTTTGTTCTGCAGCATTTGATAAAAGCAGCTACCGAAGGTGCCGATTAGTATTAACTTCAATGGTGAGCATAATCCAGACATGTGAGCACTAGAAAATAAACTCATAAATTCAATCCATTCGATGACTATGTAGATCCATACGGCCTGTGATTTGACAGTTGCTGGATATAAATGCTAGTTGAATTTAACTGGATTTAAATTCTTTGTGAATAGATGTAGATCGCTACTATTAGTCACTAAAATATACATCTACATACAAGTTTTTCTTATGACATGAAAGGTGTAACACTCACTTTTGTTTAAGATAATGATCTTCATTATTCCTTTCAATATCCCATATAGTAAGAGAGTTCTCATTAACAAAACACAGTTGTTGCCAATTCATAGGGTTAAAACTTAAAGACGTTGCTGTTACCCCTGGTTGTGATTCACTGCACAGGAGTATATTTTCTTGCCAGTTCCTTCAAAAAGTGAGCAAAAGCAAGTCAAATCCATTAAATAAGTCAAAYCAAGTATTTAGTAATGTTTCTGACTGCCATTCAAGATGAAGAAACCAATACTTCATCATTGACAAAAAATGTCTGTTATAAAACAAGCTAGATTGCCTTGAGAACAAAAACAGGAGATAATTAATTAGCTACTTGTAAAGTTAATACTGTTAAAAAAGAATTAATAGAACAATAATTTTAAAAACAGACATTTTGAAAACATCGTTTTCCACTTCTTTGTGTAAAAAGACCACAAATAGTCTCTAAAATCATGGACGTTTTTTCTAGTTTTATCACTGACTACTTATGTGTTGTCACAAAAAGAAAATTGCTATTCCTATCTGTAAAATAATGATAATGCTTTCAGGCTTGCAATTAGAGAGTGTTGTATTTATTATAATTAGAAAAGAATATGTGGTCAGTCCTTGATTATTTATGGATGAATTACATAAGTTATACAGTATTTGCATTGTGAATGCAGACACACGAGCTGTAACTGAAATAACAAACCTGGTGCCAAAAGCAGTACAAAGCCCGTGTGAGGCTATGATGTGCAGTTGACACTAGCCTGCGAATCTGCTTCCCACTGACTTTTCTTTTATCCAGAACAACCTATTGTGTGTTCTCACAGTCTAATTTACATATTTCTCCATTATGCACATTTTTCCTTGCTTGCATTTGCATTTTTAGGTGCTGCCCAAGAACTGATTAACATCATCTGAAGAAAATGGTTAATGCTGTTTTTTAATTTATTGGACAATATATTTGACTGTTAATCTGAATAACATTTACAGCTTTAGTATGTGTCATTACTGCTGAGATGAAAAGGACCAAAATGCATACACTGCTGTAAATGGATTTAGTATAATCCTGCTGACCTGGCTTGCAATAAATTCACTCACAGAAGCTGATCAAGATGAAAGACAATGTGTGTATTGAAAGCATATGCAAAAGAATGCCAAGTACACATACATAGTAGCTCTTCTTAATATTAAAGAAAGCTGTAAGCTGAAGTTCTGACTTAAAAAGACATCAGTGCAGCTCTCTCCCTGAAGATCTGTCAGTATGTTCTCATCTCATACCTAACAAATAGCGCCAAGCCTCTTTTATAGCAGTCAATTTATTAAGATCTGAAACTATACGGTGCTTGTATCTGAAAAAGAATCAGGTAGTGAGTCTGTCCTTTGAACAAAAAAGAATAAAGATCTAGGGATAAAACACCTTCCATGAAAGGCAGTTTTTAGTTATCCATTACCCTTCTATTTTTCAAGTCTGAGATAGCTTTCAAAATATCTCTTATATCTCTGCATACTAAGCAATCAGCTTAAAATACAGAAACTGTGCAACCATTGTATGGCAATCATATATTAACAAAGCCAAAGATTCAGATCTCTTTCACATGTAAAAAACTTCTGCAAGGAATGTGCAATATAATCTCATTGTAAAAATAAAGTAATTTTACATATTATAAATACTAAATTTAGTATCTAAGGAGATTGTATGATGTTATTAATTCTTTTTCACTAGAATCTAGCATGGTTCTCTTACAAAAATCACCCACTCTTAGTCAGAGTCATCCTGATTCCAAAAGGTTTCAAATTTTATGTCTTGGAAATTTCCATGCTTTAAAACATTCAAATATTTCTAGAAGTTTCTAGAATTATCTAGGGTGATATTTCAAGATGGTGGATTTTTAAGAGCACACAAGGAATCTATTAGACCATTCCTGTTATTTCTGCTCGGACTGAGAAGTGTGGAAGCCCCTCAGGCTGGAAGCAGCTAACTAATGTTAAACACATCAGAAATACTCAAAAACACAAAATTTTGAAGAAGCTGGAGAGTAGTTATCATACAGAAGCAATTGTTTTTAATAATGGCTACTAGTGCTAGAAAATAAATAGTGAATTTGGTACAGAAATTTTSCAGGCAATCATCAGGAAAAAAACAAATATAAAAATGAAGAGATGAAGGCAACCCGTGTATTTTTTACATAATTTATGCTAAAACAACACACACAAAAATAATAATTTAATGTACTTTGTATTAGGTAAAACCTTTTTACTCTTACCATACTGAAAGAACAAATTCTGGGATTGAAGAGTAACTGGCTAGATATGGGCCCGTGAAACTAAATGCAAGCAAGGTGTAGTCCAACTGAGCATCCCCTAAAATATAAAAAATAAGGAGCACAGTCTTTAATTGCCCTAGACTTCATAGGATACTTTCACAGAGAGAAGGCTCTTCTCAATTCCTATTTATCTACTTTGTTTTAATTCTTCAAAGACATTTTTTAGTCCTCTAGTTCCTTTGCTTCATTCCAAATTATTTGTTTTGATTTGATCACAGAAATGTTCTTTATGAGTCATTCTTTTGAACTTTTACATTTTGTTTTAATAATACTTTGTACTTGTAAAGTGCTTTTTCTCCTGAAGTCTTTTGCAGTCATAATTTCATTCATCCAGTTTTCCAAGAAGTACTGAAATTATTTAAATGACAAGGAAACTGAAACATGGAGAAAGCAAGACTTGTTTGGTTATTAGGGCTACATTTTCTTATAATTAATAATTATAAGAATAATTAATAATTATATATTAATTATTATACTATATATATTATAGTATATATATAAAAATCAATAATTAGTAATTATGATTAATAATTATAAGAATTWAAAAAAAGCACTGKTTTTTTTTTTTACTTATAACAATTACATTTTATATTGCTATATTCCTCCCGAATTTGAGCCTAACTAAAAGTAGTGCAATGGAAAATTCTTTACATTCATTTTTGAACTCCTTGTCGCTAGTTTCCTGTCACGCTGTTTTTTAAGTTTTATAAAATACCAGTGAGAAAATGAGTGATTTAAGTATTGTTTTGATGGAGTCAAATGGGGAGGGTTACCAAATCACTACCTTTTAATTCTGTCACTTTATTCAGTTCTGGAAAAGTGTAGATGTATATGAAGGGATTCAGCTTCCGGTCGGAAAAAGCCACCACTTCACTGTTCCCATTGACTGCGAAGGCTCCCACCTGGCCCGTCTGACAYTCCAGAACTGTCCTCTTCTTTGTTTCAATGTCCACAAAGACGATGTAGTTGCCACAAGGATAGCAAACAGTGTGATTGTTGACGAAGCCAATCTTGTCTGAGAATCCCTGAACCCATCTTAGGGAAGAACAACTGAGCATTAGAACATTAATCAGACATACATTTCTTAGAGCACTATGTAAAAAGGGAATGTCCTAGCCTAAGAACTACACTGATCTGATGCCTGCAATTTGTTAAATTCAGCTTCATACTAATGCTACAGACCCACAATAACTTCAAGATCAGTATTACGAATCACTAGCCGGTGCTTTCAGAAGCATGTGGGTGGTCTGATGGAGCACAAAGGTCTATCATAAGAGCAGGGAGACATGTTTCTGTTTCTTTCAATTTTCACTAAAGCTAGTCCCTGTTCAAAGCTGCTGTTTTTATACTGTTATAGTAATAGAGTATACCTTTTTTTCTGAAATAATGAAAGTAGGACAGTCTATAGTGTGGACCCAATATTACTTAACCTTTTCTATAATTTCATAGTTCATCTCATCTCCATAAAACAATCAGATCGTTTGTTTTAAACACAGATTGACTTTATATGAACTTAGCTAAGAGGATTGTTGTGCATTGAGCCRATCCTCTTCTTTAAAATCAGTTTGAGTGCTGATCCCCTACGCTCTTACTTGAGGTGTGTACTCTAGCCTCTTTGCGCTCGTGGTTAGGAACATTTTTTGCTTAGCCTTGAGATATTCATGCCCACAAATATCTTTCTGTTTTCTATTTTCTAGTTTTCTGTTGTGGGACTATTGCTGCATGCCAGAGTGCAGCCAGAGCCAACACGCGCATGCTGACCACACATGCTTGCAGATGAACTGAATCCCATGGAACAGAAGGGAGGCTTTTCTGCTGCAGAGTGTTTTTCTGGCCCTTCTACACAGGTACGAGATACACGAGGTGCTGTGGCACATGAACACAGCCTCACGAATGCTCAGAGGCATCAACTGTGTTTTTCTCCAGCAGTGGTTCTGAATCAGTAGAAATGGGGAATTTTTAACTTCTGTTCACAGGATATAGAAAATGTGATCAGGGATAAAGTTAACAGGATGAGAGTACAGGTGAGGGTGGATAACAGGTGAAGGTTTAGAGGTATAAGGATAGYGGCTGTTACGAGCTCTGCTTGAGGTGGGTTCACAGTCACACTATTAGCCATGACTCAGGCCTGTGTCCTACACATTGTGCCCATCTCCGCCTCTGGATAAACACATAATGTGTCAGAATTATTTCAACCAATACTCTGTTGGCTGTAATAGATGGAACAAATTAGAGTTATCTGGATTTATTAATGGAATATTTTTGCTGTAGAAATATTCTAGTTCATTCAAAACAAAGGCAGAGGGTAGAATTCAGCTGTAGCTCACAACATCCACACATGGAAATCTCTAGATCTCAGGTGCAGTTTAAGATCCTGAGAGAGAAAAGCAGGAGGGACAAGACAGGGGAGTTTAGGATATGTAGAAATCTAAGGAAATTCCAGAGACTGGAGCTCTCTGAGTAAGACAGGACAGAGAGGTGAGACCCTGGGCAGGCCTGCGGTGTGGGGCACAGGGCAGGGTACTGAGGGGGGCAGCCAGGCGCTGCAGCGCCGGGGCTCTCCCCGCCAGCCCRATACGTGCCGGACGGCGGCCTCCGCCGTCTCCCCTTCCCCAACGGCTGCCCCGGCTGGCGGGCAGGGCTGTCCCGGCCGCCCCACCTCACTTCCAGCGAGGCCTCCTCGGCCGAGGGACAGCGGCCGCCCCCGGGGCCCTGGGCAGCGGCGTCCCCGCGGGCCCGGCCCGCGTCTTGCGCCTCGGCAGCCGCCTCCATCCGCCTCGTTGTGTACGCGGCTCCCCTAGCAACCAGAACGGCTCCTGCTATTGGCCGCAGCAACACSGCCCGCCTAGAGCAGGCAACTGATTGGTCTACACGCGTCTGTGAAGCAACCAATGAGCGCGCGGCGGATATTTAAAAGGCGGTCGCCTGCGGGCRGCTGCGTCTTGTCGGCCCTGCCCGGCCCAAGCGCTTCAGCTCAAGAGCAGCCAGGAAAGGTCTGCGGGGCAGCAGCTCTTCAGCTGCACTCGCCCTGGTGGCCTGCAGGGACTAAGGAGGCGGTTCTGTCTGTAAGTCACCTATCATCCTGCTGCCCGCGGCTTCTGAAGCCGGTTTCTGAAGAAAGCAGGGAGCTTTCCTGGGCATGGAAATGTCCAAGTCTTAGAGGGAAAACCAAAAGGGTTCTGTGTTTCTGTCACCCAGCTGGTCTTTGTTCCAGCCACAGCTTTGCTGTTCTCATTMAAAGGAGTATGATGCTTGGGTTTTCCTCCCTTTATGTGAGCAGAAAAAGAGCTTGTTTTTACTGTCTCTACCTTAACTGTACTCTGGCTGTTTGAGTAGGTGATCTACAGGCTGTATTAAACCAAAGTTCTTTTGTGGGTAGAAAAAAAAATAGTTTTGCTGACAAATCACCCTTTATTACACAGCTTGTGCTTATCTAGGGCAGGACAGGCTCTGGCAAGTAGTTACCACACCCTTCTGCTTGCTAGTTACGGAACTAATCAGCAGTGATTAAAAAAAAAAAAAAAAAAAATCAGGTTATTCTATTTTAGTTTATTAAGGCCTCCTCCTCTATTGGCTCCTCCCTCCCTCCCACAGCCCCGGCGCGAGGGGCGGCCGTTACGGCGCCGCCCAACGGTCCCCGGCCGCGCCGCCCAACGGTCCCCCGCGTCCTGTCCGGCGGCGGCGGAGCCCGGCACGGCGCGCAGCGCAGCGCGGCATGGCAGGCGATTTCTCCCGCAGCCTGGGCAAGGGTGAGCGGCCGTGCGCGGCGGGCGGGGAGGCCGCGGCGGGCACGGCGGCGGCCGGGTAACGGCGGCGGCGGCTCTCCCCGCAGGCAGCGCGGCGCCGGGGCCCGTGCCCGCGGGCGCCATCCGCCTGTACAGCATGCGTTTCTGCCCCTTCGCGCAGAGGACCCGCCTCGTCCTGCGCGCCAAGAACATCAGGTGAGGCCGCGGCGGGGCCGGGTCAGGTCGGGCCTTCCTTGGCGCGGGGGACCCCATGTAGCCCCGGTGCAGGGCGGCTTTTGCGGGCGCTTTAAGGCTTCGTTTACCTGGGGGGAGGTGGGGGTTCCGGAAGCAGGAAATAATCAAGTATGCGGTGAAATCGGTTATGTAAAGGCCCGGAGTCGGTTGCTAGGAAGAACACGGTGAGGCCTTTTTTTTCAGGTAATCTTGCAGTTGTTTTAAAGGTTGAGTTTAGAAGATTTAGCAGATGTGTTGTATACTTAAAATATATGTTTTATTGGCCTAATATGAACAAATTTTCTGTTTTTCTTTTTTTATGGTATCTATTTTGCTTTGGATCTGCAAAACTTTTTCTGAGAGGCTATAGAGTAGGAAGATATATATACACACACACACACACTGTTAAATATATATATATATATACTGTTTATATGCTCTTTTGTGGCTGGTTTATGGCTGAATTAAGGTGTTAYTGCAGTCAAGTGGAGTGCAGCTTGCTCTTAATTGAGTTTTTTTTGGCTAGAACATCCAGCATGTGATAAGCATGTGATAAGCATGTGCTATATTCAGAGCTTGACTTTTATTTTAGCATGACTGGAAGGGTTCCTCTTTTGCATACATAGACTGTTTGTGTGTAACTTCTGCCAGCATGGATTTTTCTCCAGTAAAGGGATGTGCTCCCTGCAAGTGTAGTGTTTGAGTGTCCCGTGGCTAGTCTTGCAAAGTAAAGGACTTCAGAGAAGGCCAGGAGAGCATGAGTGAGGATTCAGCCTCAAGTACAGTAGCTGCTGAGGTGTAATGCTCACATATCTTCATGGTATTGAGTAATGCTGTAGCAGAACTAATCCTTTTGTCTTTTTGCTTTTACTTGTCAGCCATGAGGTAATTAATATCAATCTGAAGAACAAACCTGATTGGTTCTTTGAGAAGAACCCCTTTGGGCTGGTTCCTGTTCTGGAAACCAGCAAAGGCCAGCTGATCTATGAGTCTCCAATTACTTGTGAGTATTTGGATGAAGCATTTCCAGGGAAGAAGCTGCTGCCTTCAGACCCATATGAGCGAGCCTCTCAGAAGATGCTCCTGGAACACTTCTCAAAGGTACTACTATGTGTGTAGAGTGAGATTTTGTTTCTTGCTTTACCAAAACATCAAAACTGCAGCTGCATTATCAGTGCTTCTTTCATGTCTTAAGACAGGTCTTCTAGGAAAAGCATTTAAATAACCTGAGACATCTAGAGTATCTTGCTGTGAGCTCATACACATTGCTATGCTCATGAATTGCAGTCAGCATTTATGTGAAGGCAGGGATGGAGCTAAAGAATGAGGATTTTGAGCATCCAGCAATAGTGGGAAGTTTAGTCACCGAACTAGCTGAATGCTAGAGAGCCAGTCAGCAASAGCTGCTGTTGTCTGCCCTAGCCCTGACTGTTGGAAGGGCTGTGTGAATGCAGAATGTGAAGAGTGCCTGAGAGAGCTCAGTCAGATGGCAGGGAGCTGCAGGCTGCAGAGGCATGTAACTAAGCTGGATTTGCCTCTCAAGGAGATGGGGAGGTTGGCACTATGGTGRCCTGGAAAGAGGCATAACTGCCCAATACCCTAAATGTAGATATGACAAGCACAAGCTTTGAAGAGTGTAGGAAAGCTAAAGCGTGAAGAAAGTTAGCTTGGATATGAGGCAGTGGAAGAGGTGGAAAAAAAAAAAGAGGAATAAAATAATTGTATTTAGAGCAGGACTTTCTGAATAGACATAATTGCAGGAGATTTATAGGATGTTGCAGCAAATAATATGTAGTGAATGCCAACTGTATGAATGTCAAGCTCTTAGAAAATTGGTGGTATGTGAATTAGGAATATCACTTGACCCCTGGATAAGTTTCTGTACTTTTCATCAATTTCTCTAGCAATTACCAAACTATAAAATACACAAATCTGTGGAAGCCTGTGTGTCCTAGGCATCTGTATTTCTCAAAAGTAYCTTAAATCTAAATCTTTGTTCAAAAACTATCAGTATTTCAGCAGTAAGTGGGAAAATAATATTGCTGTGCACCATGGTGCACATTTTTATAGCAATTTTTGGTAGTGTGTGCAAACTGAAAACATGCCCCTCTTTGCATAGTTTTTTCCTAAAATGTTGAAAAATTTTGGTTTTGATTCAGTTTTTATTTGTCTATGCTTTTCTTGTTAATGGATTTCACCATTTTAATAACAACTTAACCTTTARCTTAGTATCTTAAGCTCTGAATGACTTCTATTAATACAATAAGAATATTAAAAGCCTTCTCCTTTGGTTTATTTAGATAGCACCTCTAGTCTTCAAGTACTACACTGCAGTCAGAGATGGACAAGATGCCTCGGCAGTGAAAGCAGAGTTTGTTGAAAAGATTAACAAACTTGAAGAGGTAAGAGCACTTCATGGTAATGAGCAAGGTGGCAGTTTCTATATCTTATCCTTTTTCCTACCATGTTTTGGAACAAGGTCCTTCTCCTGATGTTGGAAGTTGTAGCAGTGAACAATCTTGCAATTTACTCACCTCAGCCTAGGCTTTGCGTAGCACAGTTAGAGTAACTTGAGTAGCTAAACTAGACTTCAGCTTTGCTGTGGACCTCTAGATGCTGGCTGACTAGCTGGTCTTAAATATCTTCTTTGTGCTTTGGATGAAAGGAAGTCTTGCAGCAAGCATTAGCAGCAAGGGCTAAGGAGTTTGAGTTGCTGAAAAATGTGTTTTAGTTTTGCTGACATYGTGTGTATTTGCTGCTGATGAAATTACTATGTTTTTTTACTTGGAGAGTTTGTCTTTGGTTATCCTTGGATGAGGGAGATGGAGGCAGAGCAAAATCTGACCTTAGCAGAGATCAGTCCAGTGCTATGTTATGCCACAACAGTATAACACAACTTCAKCTGATCTCCAGAAAGTATCAGGTGGTTTTGAAACTGCATTAGGGACTTTTCACAGTCCTGTTCTAGTGTAAGTAGTGGATCTTCCCAAAGCAGAATGGCTGTCAGACTCTCACCAATTCCTTCTGATTTACCAGCAGCCACAGCATATTCTTYTCTGTCTTGAGAAAGAAGTATTCTTCAGAGTTTCTCTGCTAGTGCAAAGCTTCCAGTTGCTTTCCAGTACTTTCCTAATTCCTTGAATGATCCCACACATTGTCAAAATAGAATTGCTTTCAGGAGTCTCATCTGTCTCATCAAACTATACAGTAGCACAGATGACAAATTTTGTGAGGGAAGCCACTTAATATTTAATGGATTTATATCTTGTGGACAAATTAACCTTCAGCCTGCTTTATTAATGGGGTGAGAAACTTATTGCTACTTCAATGTTTCCCTTCTGCTGTCCTTGAGGGATTTTGCAACAGCAGCTGAAGGTGAGCTGAGGAAGGAAGGCACAGCTGTGTAACCTTCAGTCTGTCTCTTGCAGAAGATTTTTGAGTAGTGCAGTGTGTCAAAATGCTTCTGTGCTTGCTGGTACCTGGCAGAGGGAGCTGTGTTCCTATTGCTGGAACTGTCCAGCTGTCCAGTCATATTCTGTCAGACACCTGGTAATTCAAACATCTTGAGATGTTTCTTGTAGGAACTGCTTTGAAGTATTTATTAGATTGTAAGAGGAGTGCAGGGAATAAATGCTATGGTAGTAGTTTGGTGCATGTCTAGAAAGACAGAGATTTGTAATGTCTCAAGTTCTGTCTTTAAAATATCAAGATGCCCCCAAACTGAGATATTTGTTTGCTGAAAGAAGGGTCTCAAGTTTAAGTGCATCAGTTTGAATGATCATGGCATTCAAAATGTGTCCAAGKCATAAGAGTAGGAAGAGAACTTACTGCAAGAACTTACTTGCATCCTTTATTGCCTTGCTGTTTGCTGCTGAGCCTGTGCTGGGGCCCTGTTTCCAACATATGTGTATTTTGTACTTGCCTCATGTTCCCTCTGCATCTCAAGTCAAATCTGGTTTTAAATATGTTRTTAGAAGTGTTTTCCTGACAGCACTTG
Organism: Nothoprocta perdicaria; assembly: GCF_003342845.1. Classification (NCBI taxonomy): domain Eukaryota; kingdom Metazoa; phylum Chordata; class Aves; order Tinamiformes; family Tinamidae; genus Nothoprocta; species Nothoprocta perdicaria. Next base: position 2,938,099 of record NW_020455976.1, read on the forward strand.
GGCTCAAATGCCACGAGAAAGAGTCTGCAAAAACTGTTCTGGTTTATCTGGATACTAAACTTAGATTATTTTACTGCTCTAGAAATGCATGTGTATTTTATTTGATTATTCTCCACTGCTATTATGTCTATTTTCTTACAAGTAAGAAATTGCTACCTGTTGCTACCTGATAGAGATTGTAAACTGAACTCCTTTTTGATTGTGTACAAGCCACAAATTGCTAATGACCTGTATTTTGGCTGGTTTTGAACAGATGATGGAGAAGAGCCTGACTGACAACATATAAAATAGTTAAACTTGGCTCTACAGCTGCTTTACTGACTAGGTCTGGCTTTCCAGATACTGCACACATAAGAGAAATGTGCTGTTTCTGCATTATTTCCTGATTGATGCTTTCAGTATGTTTGTGTTCCACTGTGAGGTGGGTTTTTTGCTACTGGAGGGTTGTGCCATGTAATTTTCCTTCTCAGTGTGACTGTCTTCCCTCCCTTCCCACAGACGCTGTCCAAATGCAACACTGTGTATTTTGGCGGGGACTCTGTTTCCATGTTGGACTACATGGTCTGGCCCTGGTTTGAGCGCCTCGAGGCAGTGCAGCTGCAGGAGTGAGTACCATGGACCTTGCCCACTTCCCAGTGGCTACTCGAGTGTCCCAGTGTGAATGTCCTTTTCACCCACTGTGCAGCCACAGGCTGTTGTTGAGGCTTGCTGAGGAAAGTGTGTGCTGTGTTAGTTTGGAGGGAAATGTCATTTCTAAACTGAGATGAGTTGCTCAGGGAACTTCTTGAAGAAGGGTTTCATCAGGTTTGTTTCCTATCAGATAATATGGAGAGAGCGGGAAGAAGTGGTAAAAATACAGAGCTTCTACTGTCGCACTGCAGAAGAAAATGAGTCTTCATGTTCTTGTTCTAAAACATTTGATTTGAAAGGGAGACTTTTCAGAAAACCTGGACTGACAGAGGAGGATGGTTTTGTTGTGAGGTGGATAAATTATAACCTACCTTGTTGTAGCTACTAGAGAAAAAATTAGGAAAATGGTGTCAGAAGAGAACTATTTTGTAGTTGAGATTAGAACAGGACTCAATGAGGAATAGGGAAGTTGCAGGGAATCCTTAACATTGTAACTCTAGCACTGAAAAAATTAGTTTTACTGAAGGTCTGCTGGCCTACTTTGCCTCTGTGGCCCTTAACTGGAAGGAGATATATTGCAAGTGGTATAGGAGTACAGGTCTACAGTTATGACAGAATTTGGATGACTGAGGATCTGAACCAGAGTACATTAAGAAAAGATGCTTTCTCTGTGAGTCTAAAAATAAACTGGAGAAGTTGTGTATTAAACTCTTAAACTGAGACTTGGAAATAGCAATGCAAAATACTAGGGTCAGTCTGCTGGAGGAGAGAAAATAATTTATACTACTAAGTTTTCAATTTGCCACATCATTGCTCTTTAAAATGCCTGTCAGAGGGGAGTGGTGGCTGTAGTGCATTAGTCAAATCATGGATTTTCTCAGTAGACACTGGGTCTGGATTTTGAGCTCTTGCATTGCAGTAAAAATTTTATTACCCTGCACTTACCCTCGTGTCTGATGCAGAGGTGAGTGGGAGTGCTGGGTTGGGCTCAGCAGTTGTGAGCAGCTTCTTTAGGGACTTGTTGCTGATTCCTGAAGGAGGCAGTGTGGCACACACCTTTCCTYTCAACACAAAGGCTGAGGTCACTGAGGGAAGCCTTTCTTGCAGTAGGGGAATGAAGATGAAAACATGTGTATGCCTTGCACAACAGGTAGGTACCTGTGTTTTTGCCCAGCTTTGCAGAGTGCACAAGCTTTGTAAGAACTCCTTTATTTTCTAGTTAGCAATCTGTGTTCTGTGGTCTGGTACATATTTCTGTCACCTGCTTCTAGTGACAGTCAACATTATGCTGGAAAGGAGAATACAAAAGAAGCAGTAAAATAGAACCTCTCGAGCTGTTTTGCTTGTGTGATGCCTTTTCCTATTCACATTACTCAGGCTGTTTCCTTTTCCCATAGCTCTTTGAGTCACATGCCAAAGCTCCAACGCTGGATGGGAGCCATGAGGGAGGACCCTGCTGTCAAGGATACAGTGACTGATCCACAGACATACAGAGGCTACCTGCAGCTCTACGTGAAGAACAGCCCTGAGGCCTGTGATTATGGGCTTTGAGGTGCCTGTGGGCACATCCTGCTGGAGGAGCAGTGCCTTTCTTCAGTGTGAGCAGTGGGAGTGTAGTGCAGTTTGGTGGGGGGGGCTCTTTGTCTTCTGCTTTGTGGTGGGAATAAACTTGTGATGAAAAAGGTGAGAAAACCCTCGGGAGGAGAATGTGCTAGCTTTGGGTGACAGGGGGAAGTCGCTGATGACTATGTATATCATGTAAAGGAGAATTTGTCTTCACTTAAAGGTGACTCTGTAGTCTCTTTTCAACCACTGCTGTTGCGTAATCACTGAACCTGTCCTATTAGTTGGTTTAAAAAAATGTAATTCTTTTTTTGAAAATAAAGCAAGAGAGCATACTATGATTTCTTTATACACAGCTGTTTTTCTGTGTTCCAGGCAGTTGTTAGTCACTCGGCTGTGCAGAGGGGAGTGAGGTGCTGCTAAGGCTAAACAGATAGTGCGGTCTATGAAGTTAAGATGCAGTTACCCTAGTGTAAACTATCCTGCTCTTTTGAGACCACTACTGTCAAGTCACTGAACGTAAAACTGCACCTATTCAGCCTTGCTGAAGCTGTGGCTGATGGAGCCATTTAGTAATGGTTTCCAGTACGAGCAAGATTTGCAAGGAGGGTTTTGGTTTCTTTTTTTTTTTTGCAATAGATTGAGTTGATTCTAGGTCCAAACCTCAAGCCTCTGGAATAAAGTTAATGCAAACTATATCCTGAGCAGAAGGACACTTTTTTTGCTGTACTGTTTCAGAACTCAAAACTTTGCTGTATGTGCCAAAATGTATGTGAAATTGGAAGACTTAAGTAGAAAGACTTTAGTCTGAGTGTTATATATTGTTGTCATCTTGCTTCTGGGAAAGCAATAAATGGGTTCTGATTCTATGACTGGATTGCTGAAACTGCTTTGCAGATGGACAGTACAGCTTTGAACCTCTCCTAGGTACTAGTATAGTAGAGTGGGACCTGTGTGGCACGTGAGTACTTGAATCAAAAGTAGTCATAGGAGAGGACAGACTTATTTTCATAGGGTAGTAAAAGAATTATGGCTCACTGGTGCTTGGATGGTCAGTTTGTAGAGAAAGGCATATGCATGACTGCAGGAAATAAGCTTGCTGAGAGAATAAGGCAAAGCAGAGTATTTGGGCTTAAGGACAGGACTGCATTTCTAGCAGTACTGAGATGATTGTCATGAGATACATAAGACTGTTGTGATGACTCCTGCACTGAGGTGAAATGGCATAGTAGAAGGTGGTAGTTTATATTTTTTTTGTAGATTCTGAGGCTCTGAACATCTTGGAGAGATTCTGGAAGAAAAACCAACTAATTTCTCATTCCCCTGTCCACCCCAACCCTGATGCAGTCTGCCACAACATACTGACTCGGGAGATGGAAAGTGGGAAAGCAGGTAGGAAAGACATTTGATGAGGAAAAAGAATTAACAGAACCCCCTCCAATAAATGCTTCCTACCAACTCTACATCCTTTTGGAGGCTGCAGTCTGTGAGCATACAGACACTGGAGGAGCTTGTTTATACTAGCTTTGAACCAAACTACAGGTTTCCCCTCTCCTGTTTATCTTGTGGCTTTTAAACACATCTGACACTACTTAAAAAAATACTAATTATGGTTCTTTCCCTCCCAGAATACTGATTTTTCCGTAAAAGGTTGCACAATCTAAATCCAATGCTGCAGATGTTCAGTAGGTTATCATTAGAAAATTCAGTTTTCTTTTATGTTCYGAGCAATTTTCTTGTGCTTATTCAGAGCATTTTGGATACCCAAAGGAAGCTCAGGGAATGGCTGTGCTGCAGAGTGCAATTCATGATTATTAGCAGAGTGACACTTCAGACACTTGAATTAGCCCAACTTGCCAGCCATTATCTGGAGCAGTAACTGATAACTCCTGTGTGGATCAGTAAACTTCAGTTAAAGCTTCCAGCCTCCAGCTGGGTAAGTTCTATGTGAATAGACCTTCACTGATGAGCAGCCTTCTCTTTAAGTACAAATTAATTTTGCAATAGAATAAGACTCATCTGTTCTGTGCTGCTCTTGATCATTGTGCGTCTTGTGAACAGCAGAAAAGGATCAAGTGCAGGAACCAAGCTTGAAGGAGACTGGCAGATCATCATTGTGTAGAGACTCTGTGCCAGATTTTGCTGGGTGTTTCATATGCTGCTGGGGAAAATGTCCAGGCCATGTTTTTACACCTGAAATAAACCCTCAAGGGAGCAAAGGTTTTGTTCTGCACAATCTATGATGTATATTTAACAGCAAATTGCCCTAATGTAAAACTTGACTGATTTAGAAGGATTTATGCAAGGACTGGAGTTCTTATTTATGACTGTGTTGTACAAGTAAACTTGCTGGATGCCTCTCACCTAGCTGTGAATCTAGCCTGTCTTCAAGTTGGCAAGATCTATAGTGTAAAAGTGAAGAGGTGCTAAGAGGAGAGGGAGAGAACGAGGGGAAGGCATGGCCTTAGAAGCACAACCAAAGGAAGCTGTTTTATTTTATTGCTGAGGACAATTGTGGTTTTTGAAAGTGAATGTTGTTATTGAGAATACAGTTTGGTCCTGAAAAAACAGTTGCAAGAACTACAGCCTACTGGGGCAGTGGGATGATTTCTTGATTGGAGTTGGGTTCTTAGAGCTAAGTTGGGATCTCTTGGTCATGTATGACATTGCTGTAGATAGTAGAGACTTTAGCAATATGCAGGTTGGAACAGAATGTTTTTCATTGGCTACTTGGCTTTGTTTAGGGCTTGTTAAAGCTGTTAGGAAAGTAGGCTGGAAATCTGCTTCCATAAACTTTCTGGGAATGCATTGCAGTTTGTTCCAGTATATTATTGATAGTTAGTGAGAAATGTGACATTAGAAAGATCCCCTGATGGGTTAAGAACAGACACTCGCATCTCAGATGTAAGTGACTGAGGCCAGACCACAGTAACCAGGAGACTTCACTGTGTTGCCTGAACAGAAAGATGTGCTCTCCACATCTTCATTTCCTGKCTCTGAAGTGTCTCATAAATATGCCTCTTTGGAGGGGGGCGGCGGAGGGGGAAAAGAGCAAATGAAATATCCTTCCTTATAATTTACAATTAAATATCAGTGCTGTAAATCCCCAAGCAGACAGCTGGGGTCCTGAACCCATTACGGCACACCAGGAAATGCAGTCCTTAGGCAGAGTTTTTGCTGTGCTAATGAATATGCAGCGCTTTGGCCCAGCCTCAAAGGAAAGGAAAAACTATGTGGAATAGACAGAATCTTTCCTTTCCTGGTGGATGAACGTAAAGGACACATGATACTAGTCTAGAGAGGCCAAGTATAAAGCAATCACAGTTTCAGTCTATAGAGGAAAAAGATAAAGCCTACAATAATAAAAAAGATCAACAATTTTTCCATTTGATCTGAGCTCCCATTAAAATGTTCCGAGGACTGTTGAGAAGAGCTGTCCAAGGAGGTTAGAAGGGTCTGCGGTCCTTGTGTTGGATGCAGTTACTGGGGTACTGGAATGAAAAGTCTCAAATGTTGCAGACCGGTGGCCCTTGAAATACTTAGAAGAGCTCCAAACATACCTATGGTTTTGTTGCTCCTAATCAATTAATAAGGAAGAGAAAATAAAAATCATCTTCCTATCCTGTTTCATTTAGCCCCTATCATTGATGTTTGCAGAGGGAAGCTGGGCTCTGTGATTGAGAGCTGGCTGTGTTTTATCTTATCTTCTTTGCCTGATGATTTCATTGCTCTGTTCCTTGATCATTGGCTTGATTTGGGAAGGACTGATGAAAACACAGCCTCTTTACAGTCATGAAATCAGATGCTATTTTACTAAATTGTTCCTTATTTCTATAATAAGATGAAAGGACTGTTTTCCATTGCTGTACCAAAGCCAGCAGGGCTGCTAGTTGCTCCTTTAGTTCAGTGCTGCATTAATGTCATACAGTGTTGCTACYATTTTTCCCTCCTAAAATATTTTCCTGTCTGAAACAGGAATTACAGAATTTCAGTGATGTGCAGCTGTGGTAGAATATGAAAGGTTTTTAACAGTGTATAGTAACTCTATATCTGAGTACAGGAGGAAAATGCATGTGTGTGAAAAAATTGAGGTACTGAGCCTTTCCTGTGCTGTTGCAGTTACCTCTGCAGTCTGAGAGAGCTCACAGCACCTGCTGCAGGTTGGTGTTCTAGAGCCACTGCTCTCTGTTGGCAAAGCTGATGGAAAAAGCCACGTCTCTGTGGGAAATGGAGGTGAGCAAAAGAGCATTGATCAGCCACAAGCAGAGCAGGGAGGAGGTAGAGTTTCCTGTAAACTGTACACCATTTACATTAGTCACTTCTGTGACTGCACAGCAAAAGCATGGGAAGGCTGAGGGAGAACAGAGGGGAAAAAAAAACTGTTGGCTTCTAAACACCTGAAGAATCAGTGGCAAGGCCAACAGGGAGACATTGCTGTTCAATTCTGTCCTTCCTTCAGCTCTTTGCATATGTTCCTCTTTCCCAAACTGGTGCTTTTGCTCCTTCCTGCTTCTGCTGCTCAAACTGTCATCAGAAGGGAGTTCACATGTAGGAGTGTAGCTGTTTTTTCCTTAATATTCCTCGCTTGCTGCTGTTGTAGCAGCCCTTTTCTGTGCCTATTTAAGTTTGGAAGCAGAGGCTGTCTCATTTTACTCGTAATAGCTAATGCAGGGACATTAATCAGCTACTTCTCTTTGTGAGAAAACAGGTCTGGTTATGTAATCCTTGTCTTCAAAACTACAGCCTCTCAGTTTTTCGTGTGTGTTGTGTAGCTTGGCTGAGTTGGGCAGTTTTATTTGTGCTCTGGGGTGAACTTTTACCTCAGCATTATGCCCAGTGTGGTTCCAGCAAAAGGAGAGACAGTGTGTTGAAATACAGGAACTATTGGTAGAAACTTGCAATTGGACCTGCACATGCTTTTCTCTGGCTTTATATTCAGGAGTTTCCTAAGTGATGTGATCTGATAATCTGCCTGCGGCCCTGAGTTGAGCTTAACCAGCGGGAATCTCATGCTGGCAGCGCAGAAAACCTGTCCCGTGGGAATGGCCACACGGTGTAGACCAAGCAGGGCTGCTGTGCATCACTTGCACTTACAGGCCACAAGAGCTATCCCAAGGCTGCCCTATGCCTCCTGGTGCTTCCTTTCTGGGAAGACCCACAACATTTTAGCAGTTAAGCAGCTGTGCTCTCCATGGCTCTGAGAAATTCCTTGGTGGGGTTTGGTGTCTAGCAGAGGGCTGTAGAGCACAGCTGAAGTGCTTGAGCAGTGTAATGAATTTCCCCCTTCGGTGCTTTTGCACAGAGGTGAACTGACAGGTGAGTCAGGCTGTAAACATTGTGATTCAGTGGTTCCAGTTCAGCCCAGCCCTGCCTGCTGGGTCTGTACCACACCATGTTGGATCTTGAATGCGAGCTCATCTGCATAAGGAGCCTARTAGGATTTCTAGTGACATTCAAATGTTGTGGCATTTATGGAAAGAGACTGACAGAAGTCTAATCTTAGCCTCTTGCAGGTGTATTAATCTTTGCTGGATTCACTGTTACAGCTTGTGGCACTGCCAGCAGATTTGAAGGCGGTTTCACATCTAGCATTGACTCCTTTTTCCCTAGACTTCCCGAGATGCTATAAAAATCTTTAATAGCATTGGAGTCTTCATTCTGGTGTGCAGTTTTTAATGACAAAGACATTTTACAAGCACTCAAGTACCTAATGAGGGATGAGTTTCAAACATTTCTGTCTTCTACCTCCTACTCTTCCACCTCAGAGCGCGTCAGTCAAGCTCTTCATCTTCAAGACAGAAACTGCTGATAATCTTTTCTTTAGCACTTTGGATAAGCCCTGTTTTTAAGCTATGCAATATGTATTTGAAAGCTCAGTGTCTTTGTTCAAAGGCAGTATCTTTGCAAGTGCTGTCTGGAAAACCTTGTAGGTTTTTTTAAACATCTTCACACCTGCAGATTTTGCTTCTAGCAGCTGAGCAGGAGTCCTGGATGCCAGTCCTAACTGTGACATGACCGGAATGAGAAGTTTCTGTTAACCAAGACAAACTGACTTGGCAACTGATCCACAGAATGGGCTCATTTGGATTCCTGCTACAAGACCAAATTTGTCTGGTAGATGTGATAGGGGTATCCCTGCTCCCCTCTTCTAATAAGGCTCTGCTGCAACATGTCAGTTCTGCTGCCCTCAGTAAGAGCTGCATAAGTAACAGCCAAATTTCCTCACAGCTGATTTCTTCACTGTTTAGGAAAGCATGAGTACTAGCTAATTTTTTATAATGCACTTGTGGAAAAAGCAGCTAAGATCTTATCAATGTCCCATTGTGAGAGTCTGTATTCTGTTTATCTGCTATCTTCCATTTATCTGCCCACTTAGTAAAATTAATAGGAGCTGCATATTTCTGATATCTCTACAGATCTGTTAGACTTGCTTAAATTATTTTACAGACAGAAGTTATTTGGCAGAAGATGATTCCATAGATCCTCCCTCTCATACACTCACACTCATACACCCTCTCATATCCATGCACATAGACTACATAGGAAACTGGATATAAGCAGGTTTATATTGTAATAATGAATTAATCATTTTGGAGAGGGGGAAAAAAAACCTCAGGACTGTTTGCAGTTCTRCTTGAGGGAAAAGTGAACAAATGGTTTAATGTGTGGTTGGAGCCAYGTAATAAACACCCAGGTTCTGCTAGCAGTGGTTCAGCTAGAACCTTGAAAAACCCTCTTTCTAAATGTACCCAGTCCAGATAATAAGGAGTGTCTGTAGCTCTGCCAGTGACATGGGGACAAACCTGAGTTCATCTTTACACCTGCAAGTGAAGAACCACATCACAGTTCAGCAGAGAGGACAGAATTTGCTCAGRAAATGAGCAGTTCCCAAACAGTGATTTTGTTCTGAGGCCAGTGTTCCCAGCATACTGCAGGTGGTGCCCAGCCAATGTAACATTAGCAGGGCTGRAGTCATGATATCCACTCAGATTGTTCCTACATTTTTATAGCACAGCATTTCTGTCTACTTTAAATAAAGGAGATACTGTCTTTGCTTGGGGACATTCCTTGAATAATTAAAAAAAAATCATTGGATATGTTAGAAACAGCATTTTTTTTTCTCCTCTGTTTTCTTGCCTGCCTCTATGGCTGCTTAACTCTTGAATATTTGTTTCAACACAACCATCACCCTAATTTGTGTAGCATCAAGACAGTGGTATGTGCTGCTGGGAAACAGGAATGCTTTCCTGTGTGGGATAAACAATTATTTTGAGGTCTGCAAATTTTTGATACATTGAAATGAAGGCCCTGAAGAATTCCACTGGTCTMTTTACTGTGTAGGATGTGATGAGGTGTGTTTCATGACAAATCCATGAGAACTGCCCAGTATAATTATAACTATCATATTTCCACACAGTATGTAAAAGGAGATCTCTTCTTTTTGCTTGCAGGAAAGGCTGTTTCCTGAACTTGCCAGTGTTACCTGTCCAGCAAAGTCTTTCACRGTGTTAGAGAACCAGGCCTGTAGGCTGTACCTGCATCCATAAGCTTTTAATGAGTTTTCAGAGCTCTCGCAAAAGGCAGGTATCACACAGGGCAATCAGTCAGAAATGCTGTGAGGAAATTAGTGTAGACAGAGTCATTAACCATCCTACAGCAAGAGAGGATGGCTGGTACATGCACTGTTTCCAGGACCCCCACTCAGAGCTGACATCAGTGCACAAAACCCATATCCCTGACTGTGCTGAATGAATACAATGTTTTTTAAAAGTCATTTCCTCTTTGTAAAAGTACAGTACAACTTAAAGACAGTTACATATTGTTGAAACTGAGAGGACAAAGCCAAGAGGATTTCTCATAGCCCAGGCTCAAGTGCTCATTAGCCGATCTGTCCCTTTGCTCAGGGAATAAATGACATCCCAGACAGCATCTCTACACACCAACTGAGCATAAGCAAGTAGCTGTGTCCAAGTGTGCTAGATTAAGCTGTAGCTGTAAATTACACCCTTAAGGCTTGTGCTGCAGGATTACTGTTGCCTTTAGCTTATGTCCACCTGCAAGTATATTGTCRGGTGGTGTGTTTCTGGACTGAAACATCCATAATCTTATGTTATTAACTCCAGGTTGCTGGATTTCATCAGACGCGTATAACATGTTGGAACCAGGGCTTTAACAAAAAGCCTAGAGATAAGAAAAGCACAAGCATTTGAATTTTTTAAGAAAGATTCCTCCCCTTGAATCTAGATTCAAAGCCTAGAGATATAAGGCAAAAAATCTAGAATAGCTGATGTTGGTCTCTGTTTCTATCTCTGCCTGGGTGCTTAATGGCAGATGATACTAATAATGTTGTATGGATCCAAAATCTGCTTATTGCCCTTTCCAAAAAAGATATGGCACTGATGGGACCCCTTCTGTTCAACAACAAAAGCAGTAAATAAATAAGAGAAGTAATTAAGAGAATACAAAAACCAGCAAACAAAATTGCCCTAGGATGTCAGCTGCTCCGTGAAGAAAACTTTGCCAAGCTGTGGGGCTAGTCAGAGTGACCTTAAAGGAGTGGGGTTTGTTTGTTTGTTTTTAAATACAGCTGCACTAAAACAACTAGGACTGCTGCTGATCCCTGGCCACAGCACTCCCAATTTCCATTTACCACAGTGTGTGGTTGACCCTGGGAAAAAAAATAACTTCTGGCTAGGTAGACTTGTGCTCCAAGTCTGAGCCAGCCACTTCTGAGACGTGTTCAATGCTGATTCATCCCCAGAGATCACTGGAAGGCAGAGTCATAAATTAAAGGTGCGCAGAGCATTCTGTGGGGCTGGGAGAGAGATCACCAAGGAAACAAAGAGTTTCTTACTGTATGAATTTATAAATACCTTTGGATTTCTTGCCAGAGCACATCAGAATGTTAACAAGAAGGTGCCATTTCCCTTAAAACACCAGGGAATGAGCTGAGCAAGAGGCTGAGTAGGGGGTTAACTGGAATTTGGCTGTGGATACCTGTAAAACAAGCAAGTAGAAAGGATTCATCTAGTAGAACTGGAATTTCAGGAGATCTCATTCAACCAGTAAGGGCAACACCTATCAGCAGGATTTGAGGCCTGCCACAAAAGGGCATTTTTTGAGCAGACATACCAGAATAATTATTTTGAATTCCCGTGGTTTTATGTTCTCAGTCTGTATCTCTGGCCTTATTCTCTGCACATTGTATTATCTTATGGAATTCTTAAATGCTGTCTATTGATCACAGGGAATCTTGCTATTGGACTTACTGTGCTAGGATCCTGTCTGCCATATCCCAACATCCTCCTTCTGTTCCCTCGGGATTTTTGGGGGGAGGGGAGACTAGTAATACAATAATTCACACTTGAGATTTTGTAAAGACCACCTTTATTATAAATAGAACTACATAAGAAAATCTATACAAATGTAACAGTGTCCTGCTATAAGAGCAGCGGTTTGAGTACAGCATTGTGTATCTGTATAGCTTTCAAATGTGTAATTTTCTGTTCTTTCTAGAATCAAGGAAGGAATAACTTGGTTTGTTTGGAGGGTTTTGATGTTATTCTCCATCTCAAATGTGGACAAGGACAAGACAGCTCCTCACGCTATTGTCTTGCTTCTGAGCTAATGTTACTCAAAAAAAATGCTAAAAAAAGTAATAAATACGGCTATTTACCATGTAGAATCCCATGAGAAGAACTAACCCCTCAGTGATCAGCAGCCAGCTGTTAAAAGGTGGGTAAATTTTCATTCCCTCACACCAGAGAAAGCTGCAAAGACTCTGCATTAAAAATTATCTGGTGAATGATCACCAAGTGCTGCTGCTTGAATGCTGGACAAGGTTTTGGATTACTTTACTAAAATACATCTTTATACCCACCATATCTACTGTATGCAGAACAGCCCAGGGAAAGATGCCATATCCTGCCCCTGGCATGTACTAAAGAGTGAATTCCCCACCACTTGTCTTAGATGACATTCAGCTCCTGTATAGTAATAATAACCCTAAACCAAGACATTTCCTAAAGGTGAATGGCTCCTCAGACTATGTTGCAGATCAGTGGCCGCTACCCACCCACCACTAATTCCACTGCTTGCAAAGAACTTTAATAAAATATTAAAATCACAGTTGAGGGTGGAAACCAGGAGCCTATAGGAGTTAATTTGGTTAACAAATTAACCAAAGGCAGAAGGGGGTCCAGGTAAGGCAGATGACCCTTCTTTAGGGTCTGTCACGGTAACCACGATGTTGAAGATTTGACTCAGAGAAATGCTGTGTACCTCCACCTTCCCACATGGGACAAGGATATGCCTCACACTATGACTTAAAAATACCAAAGCTTATCAGAGCACAGCTTATTAGCACAGAGCACTTGCTGTGCTGATGAGTAGGTTCCATTATAGCCTGAATGCACAGAACAAATCTCTTAAAAGGTGCTCTGGGTAAAGTAAGCATCTTGCATCTAAGCAAACTAAGCCAAACAGTTTGCTTTCTGGGGAGACAAATCCATAAATTCCTTAGGTCAGCTCCTGTTTGGGTTCAACAAAACACCCTGGGAACGCGGTGTCGGCTTGGGTTTCAGGATCAGTTTGAGTTTAAGAGAAAACATGTACGCAAATAAAGCAAATGAAAAACAAAAGATTCAATCCACTTTTCAGTTTAGGTTCCCTTTGAGTCTAAGCAGCTTGGAGTTGCGTAAAGTCAAGTTTAGGCACGTTTACAAATCCCCTGGACTGGTGTTACRCAGCCTCGTTCTGACATTTTAAGGGGAGAGTTGCATTATACTGTTAAATAGCCTTTTCATTCTTGCCCTGTTCTACCTTATATAAAAGTTATTTTTCAACCCTGAGTGTCATTTCCTGAGAGGCATGGGTCACAAATTTGTTTCTGTTCTTTGGACAGGCTAAATTTAGACTCCTGACAGGAAATGGCAGAGAATTTTTCATTTCTCTCTGGCGGTCCTAGGAACACATTTAGAAGCGACGCAGACCACAACTGCTTCAGTGTGACCTGTCTGCAGGCAGCCCATGCAAAGCTGGAGCTGGTGCAGCCACTGCAGAGTAAAACCTGAGCAGGTAGGAATGGCAAATTGCTTCAGTTTGCAAACACGCTATTCAGCTTCCAATGTAGCCTCCAGGCTCCAGTATTCACCCACTGCTCCCGCACTTCTACTTGTCACTACCTGCTTGTTGTGTCCCTTGAAATTGCTCCTGCCTCATCTCCTGCTGAGAAAGGCTTGCTTGGCTGTGCTGATGAAAGCCAGGGTTTTCTGGTTAGCGTTAGCAATTAGGCCTGTACTGTTATTCTGCCAGCCCCAGCAGTCTCCCAGGCAGATGTTGCCAAARCAAGTACCGGTCTGGCAATCCAAGACTGTTCCTAGTGGGATCAGCCAGCAGCCTCATCTCTCATTTTGCTTCCCTATTCTCAGTTTCTGCTCAGAAATATTATTTAACCACCCTGTAGCTATGATGATAAAAACCAAGGGGGTCAGCTAGTTCAAGCAAACAGTTCCCTGTTGCCACCAGTGCTTTTCATATCAACCAGATGTGGAAACAGGAGTTACAGCTTCCCTGCTGCTGTGCATAAAAGGTCCCTTGCTAGTGGAGAGACAAATAAGAGCCATCCTCAGGGAGGTGCTCATATGGCCTGTATCAGGATTCAGAGAAGCCTAGTGCAGGAACAATGCAGGAAAGACTAGGTTAAGAACATTGTAGGCAAGACCCCTTAGCACAGAGGCCATGCCTGGGAGCCTTCCCAGGGCAGATCTGCACAGACAAGCTGATTTGATGCTTGCACGAAGCACACAGAGGAGAAGGCACGCTGAGCCCTCACCTCCAACACGGCCACCTCACTTTGCATTGCTTTAACATATACCCTGAGAGTCTCCTGTCTTGAAAGCCTGCAGAAACTGTCATTCCCCTACTGTACTCTGACCTCAACAAATTACAGTCCACTAGCTGCAACTCCTGACAGCAAAACTCCCTGGAGCCGCAGTGTTAAGAAGGATGGAGATGGAGAAAATCCTTCATGGAGGCAGACAGGCAGCTTTTGCCGGGGTACCTGGGAGCAGATGGCATGGCAGACAGACCAGAAGGCAGCTGCAGAGACAGTGTTCTAAGCTGTGCTATGCATGTACCTCTTTCCTCCCCTCCTCCCAAATTAGAGCCAGCCTGCTCGCTTTGACCTCATTAAAATCATACTGGGAGAGTCATATGCTCATTCAGAGGGTGATTCTTTCCTCTTGCTATCAAACTGCTGTCGTTGGGCTCCTTACAGGACAATTTTGGAAAGTTTCTTCTTTTGTTAAAGTAAAGCAAAACTCTGTAGCTGTCATTTCTGTATTTGCTARTTGCTACCCAGGGATAAGGAAAGCAAAGAAGTAAAACCAAAAAGCCAACCATAGCGTTTCACTCTACCTAAGATGGCTATGGAAAATAGCCAAGAGCAAATCCCATGAGCCATAATACTGTGAAGGAAATGAAAGACTCAGATGAAATGGTCTGAAGAAACAGTCTGTCTGCTCTGCTACATTCCCCCCATGGAGAAGAAATGTGCAGGAGATGGGTGTTTGAGAGGACAGGACAAGCTTTCAAGACCACTGCTGCAAGTCCTATCAAGCAGGCTTTTCTACAACTGCAGTTCCCTTGTGATTGAGTAACTGTAGTTGATTTAAAGATCTCCAATTGACATCTGCACATGGGGCCTTGGACACTAGCACTGAGCTTCATGTTGTGCTTTTTCACAGACGGTTGTGGAGCTCCAACTGTTCTCCAGAAGGCTCCTGCAGTCCTCAAATCTTTTATTTGATTCATCCACCTTTTCTTATCTCCCCCTTCCAAAGGAAAGAAGTTTTTGGCCACCACCACCACTATTTGTATTGCAGACATCTGAATAAATTAGACATAACTGGTTGCTCATTACCACTGTGTTATGACTGATGCAAAATAGAAAAATATATTCTTAGCTGCATAAAACCCAGCCAGCACACCAGTGGAGCAGAGACTCATTTTTACATCACATCTCCAGTTTCTTCGTATCCCCTTTCCCATACTGTAGGAACCACAGCCCTGGACAGCTTCAGCTGCAGACAAGCTCTACTGGCAAAGTCAGCCGCCTYCTAGGAGGCTTTGAGAGCTGCCCTATCAACTTGCAGTTAGAGAAACAAGTGTTTTCCTGCTGGCTTTGGTTAAAGGGATTCTTTATGGATCCCATTTGTTTGCGCATGGGGAATGTGCACCGTGTACTCATTTATCAGTGCAGATGTGTTCCTGAGCATCTCATGGAATGTGTCCACGGTTTTCCTGTAAACATCCCTATGTAACACAAAGGGACGGAAGAGGTTGAGAGGCTCAGCCCTCTGGAATATGATGGGGAAACCCAGCTCTGCTGGTACCTTCCCATTGCCAATGAAGAAGTGGTAGAGTTTCTTTTCATGCAAGCATTTCTCCAGGAATTTAAGCATGTCCTGCAGACGGGCCTCCAACTTCTCCGGAGCCCAGTCCTGACAGGGACGTGCCTGCAGCAGATGCAGCAGCACTGTCTTCAAGTGGTAGTTGCTGAGTCCACTTGGACCTGTGAGGCTGCACTGCTTCCCGTGGAGGAAGGAGAGGATCTGAAGGCAGCTGACATGGCAGGCGTTGGCAGGCAGCATTTTGGAGACCAACTGGATGAATCTCCTCTCGTATACTGCGAAGGTGAGAAACCAGTGGGTACTGGAGGGCTGGTCTGCTGCCAGGCCGCTCCGAGGGAAATGAGAGATGAAGTAAACATCTGAATTCTCGTACTGCACCACAGGGGTGAGGTTGAAGGCAATCGATTTCCCTGACTTGAATTTTATCTTTAGGGCCCCAGGGGAGTCTAAGAGGCTGAAGGAAAGGTCAAATTCATACTTGTGGGAGATTCTGTTCCAGGCCTTGGTGACTGCAATCTGGAACCACTTCATGACTTGGTCTGCATCCAAATACTGAGTATTTTTGAAGCACAGCAGGTCTTCCATCTCACTGCTGGGCCTGGTGGCAATGGCTTGGCTGTGCAGGAGGCACAACATATCTTCCCCCAGTTTAGTCTTGTCACAGATGCAGCCTGCCGCATCTTCATGTGCCCTGCAGACCTTGATAGTGCCATAACCTTGTTCATCTGGGGGAAAAGAATCACCAGAGCACCAGGTCTGGGAGCGGAAACAGTAGGGCTCGGGAGGGGCAAAAGGCACTATGAGATCGCAGACGAAAGGTTTGCGCACTCTCCAGTTCTCATACATGCTCCCCACTCCCATGCAGTCCTCCACTTCCATGTCAGCATCCCGGTTACAAACACTCCTCAAGGCCTCCAGTAAGTCATCTGCAAAACCCTCCACCATCTCCCGCATCCTGGCCATGTCTCCGGTGGTCCCCAGGATGCGCTTCTCATAAAAGCTGGCCAAGATGGCCTTGTTGGGGAGGACCACTCCTTTAAATGCTTTCCCCAGCACAGCCATGTCATCCTCTTCACCTCCTGTGTCCTGCCAATTCCCTTCTTGGAAATCCTGCCTCCAGAGCTCRATCAGCAGGAATATGACCAAGGAAATAGCAGTCCACATATCCCATGAGACCTTTTCCTCTTTGCTTTCCTCCACTACCTTTGCAGCCTTTTCCAGAGACTTTTGCCTGGCTTCCTGTCCTGCGATTTCCTGCTCCAAGCGCAGCTGCTCCAGTCGAAGGATCTCCTCTCGCTCCTTCATCTTCTGGATGATTTCTTCCGTGTTCTCAAGGATGGTGCCATTCTCTTTAGGGAAGAGGAGCGGGTGGTTGATGATAGCAGTAATCACCACTAGGCACACCCGGAAGATTCCCACAGGCATGGCAGTTCCTTCCCTGAAGGAGAAAGAAAAGGAAAATGACCCATGACCTTGACYATATTCCATCAAGAAGAAAAATGAAAAAACTTCTTACTTAAATGAAAACTTCAGTAACCTTTCTAACCCTGGAAAACAAGGGAAAAAGCTTATACCCCAGATCTAGAAAACCAGAGCTGATGAGCACCCCTGCTTTCCCTCAACATGAGAGCAGAGTGGCAGTAAAGCAATGTGGCAAGGGCATGAGCTGGGCTGTCTTCATTACCTGTGTGCAGCCTGTGAGGGGCCCACAGAGCTATCTCAGATCAGGGCAATCTTCACTGCCAGGGCTGGTTATGGGCACCTAGGTGGGAACAAGCCCGCATGGCTCTGCACTTCCCAGCACACTGTACAGGCAAAGCTCCTGCGGCACTTCAGCAGCGTCAGGATCACGCTGTGGCACATCCTTCCCTGCCCCTATGATGCCTCATGACTGTGGACCCTGGAAAAAGCACAGAGCCAGAGACACTGCTAAACTGGGAAGGGTTGCTTTTAACCTAATGGTTTTAAAAGCACCAGGCTGTTTATTTTTGGTGCTTACTTGGCTATTTATCTGCAGAAGACATTAGTAAACACCACTGCTTTGATCTAAGCACTCTCCTCCTCGCACCCCCTTCGCAGCTGTACACTGAGCCAGCTTGCTCCTATCTGAGGTGGCCTCAACCTTGCTGTGAAATGTATGCAGGGTCCTGCTGTCACTTTGCTCAACTGCCCACACATCCCATATGTTACCCCTTTCACTGCCTCTTGCCATGCCTGAGGAGCCCATGGTGTTTAGTACGGCTCTGCATAGTTACTGGCTCTGGTATTTGGACTTCACACTTAATAAAGTCTTCCATGTCTTGGGGCTTTACTATGAAAGAACTTAACTCCCAGTTTCCTGGGGATGTTACTTAGTGCTGAGAAGTGACAAGTTCACAACATCTCCCCTCAGTTCTAGCCCTGGGAGATTACAAAGATTAGAGAAATGCAGATTTGCTTAAGTGCCACAGAAATCTTGCTGTCCCAGCATCCAAGAATGACAACATCTCTGGCAATCTCATTTGTGTCTTAAGAGAACAGGCAAAGATATATGCATTCAATGGGCCTTGTTATCATAGTGCATTATAAGCTGCCGCCTTTTGATTGCAGGAACCTAGACTTCTTGTTGGGCACACTTAGTGCATATGGAAACGGTGTCCTTTGGCAGGCAATTATCATTGCTTGAGAGAGGGCTGGGACTGGAACAGCAAGGGAAGGGAACCGGATTGAGATGTATTGTCCAAGTAGCAAGAAAGTTCACATGATGCTCAGGATAATGGTAAGTGCCCCTCCCTGTGTAACATTTACTAACAACATACATGCTGATGCACTTACATCAGCCTTGCTCTGGAGGTCTTTGCCTGTCTTTATCACACTTGCTATACTGAAGTGAACTYTTTAAGCATCAAGTAACAAAACCAAGTTGAATTAATGCTCAAAGATAGGTGTTCCACTTATTTTCTGAGCTCCATGTCTGGCCATGGTTTAAAAATAAAACTGGGGTGACCCTGTATTGCARAGAGCTTTATCAGTTTGCAGGGCTGGGCAGGAAATGCTGGTGAGTTCCTTTTCTTGCAGACTACGTCTGCATTCCAGTGTTAAAAATAACATGGCCAGGTGCCAGGTGCCTCATCTTGGGGAGCAACATTGCTACCCTGTCCTGCTGGGCTGCTGTCCCTGCAGATGACACGTTTGTCTGTTACTGTACTACTTCCTAAATGCATAAGGCTGTAAGGAGCCAACTTCCTCTGGATCTTCTTGTACCCTTCAAGACTCTCCTGTGCCCAGCTGCCCACAGCCACATCACTTCCAGACGTTACCTGCCCCCCATACTCTGATAGCAGAACAGMACAGGCCAGCAATGCCCCAGTCCGTGACTGGTTGGAGCAGCTGATTTAATTCTGGCCTGCACTGACAATGCCGATGCATTTTGCAGGAGCAGGCTAGGAAGCCTGTATACAACCTCTTCCTACTGTAAAGGCCCCTGTACTGGCATCAATCCCTGGCACAGAGTCAGAATAAAAACTGGAATGAGAACATCTTCAGGTAGGAGGATAAATAGGCAAGATAAATATCTGTTTTCAGCCTTAATACAGAGAAGCTTATCCTGGTCAGAAGTGCCCTTTTATTATTGTAGCGCTAGTAGCTTTCGCCCCAGAAAATGCAGACTGCTTTAGCTATACCATAGTAGCTAAAGCCAAACATTTAGCCCGGTTAAGGCTTAAGGGGAACGATGCTCTGTGACCAAAGTCAGCAGAGTCTGGCCTTGGCAGCTACAAGAACGGCACAGGCAGAGCGTTCCCACACATCAGCAGATGCAGCTTTCCGGGCTAGTATGGAAAGACTAAATAACAGAGGTGAAACCAGTAGCACTGCCTGCTAGGGTAGTCTTCCCATAACAAGGGAGGATTCCAGCACTTCCCATAACAAAGGACAGTCTCTTCCCTTGCTTTTAAGTTCAGCCCAAGCARATTAGTCTGATAAAAATATTTTTGCATGCCCTAGCTGAAACAGCTTTTATGTAGGAGAGTGGGAGAAAGTCCAAATGTTTCCAAGCAGAAGATAAAGCAGCACTGCTTAATCTGTACATCAGATTTTGCTATGTTTCAAGCATTTAAAAAGTATCGATTTCTCACATGATCAATATAGACATGAGGTTTTAAATAGCAAGTTTTCAAAGCAATCTTCAACCTTTTCCAATTTTCCATTTCTGTTAACTTTCTTCTATTCAAGTGCAGAAAACACCTGAACTTGGCAATAGACTTCCATCCAATGACTTTTTTTGCAGACCCTCCTGTGGCAGCCTCAGGACTCGAAAAATGTCCCCTAACTTAGTGCACTGTTTCTTGAGGTGTTACATGCAGGCCACTCCCCAAGCCTGCTGTGCTTGATGGAGCTTTTTCCAGCGGGGAGAGCAAAGATCTCAACTCCCATGATCTCAAGAGCACAAAGTAGGGAAAGGACCAGCAAGACAGAAGAAAGCAGCACAGGAAAATGAAGAGGGACAAGTGCTCAAGTCCCAAGTGCTACATGGGACCCAAACACCTCTTCTTCTGCCCAGAGCATCCTGTGCTCAGTGGCTGCAGCTATGCAAAGTTTACTGCTGAACACCTGACCCTGTTTGTTTAAACTCGCCTCAAACACCAGAATAACTAGTTACCTCCTGGGCATTTCTGTGGTCCTTGGCGCCTGAATGCCTCATAGATTTTAAAGTTAAATATCACTCTAAATAACCCTGTGAAGTGAGGGGGCAGGTGTCCTCCTTACTCTTCAGCTGGGGAGCGAGGGCACAGAGAGATAGAAGTAGCTGGTAGGTCTGTTACCCAATTAGAAACAATTATCAGTAGCATCCTACAGCACTTTGCATGTTCAAAGGCTTCACCAAGTGCAGCTGCAGCTTTCAGTGCTGAGCTCACAGGCAGGTTAAGCCCCCGTGCTTTCAAGCAGCCTCTTGGCTACATGATCCTGTTCAGCCCTTCCGCAGGCCCTGAGCGATGCAGGGAACCCTGTGAAGGCGAGGGATTACACACTTCAGGAGGGTGACATGATGACACACGCACAAAGAACCCAGACCGCACTCA
Source organism: Nothoprocta perdicaria (assembly GCF_003342845.1). NCBI lineage: Eukaryota > Metazoa > Chordata > Aves > Tinamiformes > Tinamidae > Nothoprocta > Nothoprocta perdicaria. The sequence continues at coordinate 2,958,764 of NW_020455976.1, forward strand.
AGCTACTCTGAATGTGCTTCGGTGCGTGATTCAGTCACATTGGGTTAACCTGCCTGTCTGTACCACAGCTAAACTTAGCGTGTTGCAAAGAGAGGGAAGCAGCACATTAACTGCCCATATGTATAAGCCTTGGCACAGGCAGAAAGGGGTCAAGCAGTGGCTGCAAGCAGCCTCTGCCTTCCACTCAGAAGAGTGGACTGAATTCCCTTTTATTGGCCTCATAAAATAAGAAGGGGAAGATGCCCAGAGATGCTGGCCACACAACGGCCTTGGGAAAGGACTCATCTTTGCCGCATGCAGGCAGTGCCAGCCGTACCCCATGGAAGGGAAAGGGGCTGGAGCTCTGCAGCATGGTCACTTGGACAAGGTCCGACCCACCAGGTTCCTGGGCACTGGAGCAAAAGCAGAGCTGTGGTTCCTCATCAGCAGAAAAGCAGCTCCCTAATTCTAACAACTGGAGCTGAGCTCTGCACAGCAGGTCTTCCACAGCCTGCATCTCTGCAGTAAGTGCCACTATTATCTAGGCTACCCGGGTCCCTGAGCACATGGCCTGAAGGAAAAATATATGCAAAGATTACTGCAAGACAAGTGAAAATAGTCATTGCCCYGTTCCTGACTGTAGCCAGCTCCTAATGACAGTCAGGGCCTGGGGTGCCCACTGAAGCTAGTGGTTTTGCTTAGTGACAGTGTATGTGTCAACTTAGCCTTCAGCTTGTGCCTTGAACCTCTGCTCTTTGCCAGGGAGTATCAGTGAGCTCCTCTCCTGTTATGAGATGTTTGTGCAGGCTGTTTCGAGGGCGGCCACACATCCTGTGGGAGGATGCAGGCTCCCACTTCCCACTGCCTCCCTGCTACAGGGTGTCTCTTGATGAGTGTCAAGGTCCTCTGTAGAGATGGCAATGCTCAAAGCTCAGTGCTCCTGCTCCTTCCACCTAAGATATTCTTAGCTTTTGAATTCTCTTTTTTTAAGTGTTCCTCAGATATTTTTTTCCACAGCAGCTTCTGACCCTTTTGCCTGCTGGGTCTTGGCAAAGGAAATGGAAGAGATTTGAACTGCAGCCTGAAAAATTGCCTCCCTGTAACCTGGTAGCCAAGCTGRTGTGCCCTGAGCCCAGATAATGCTCCATCTTCTCCCATCTCCCTTCTGTGAAGGCATGGGAGAACATTTCCCTTTCATTAATGGTTCCCTTCCCCAGAAGCTTCTCATGCYTCTATATTTTTCTCATTTAAATTTTGAATCATGGGGAGCAAACCATGCTGTGGCTGATGTTCAGCAACAAACCAAATAAGAGCAAGTTGATGATTCCAGATGCATTTTCTAATTCTTAAATTAGAAAAAAAAACCCAGCCCCTAAATGTGGTTCAGTGATGCACTGAACTACGCCAAGACGTCATTTAGAACGTACTCAATTGCTTCCTGCAATTTGGGTAACACAAAAAGCACTGAATAGGTGGCTGCCTCATTGTGTTTTGGTCTGGTAGGCTGCAAAAAAAAAAAAGAGGCGATTTGAAGAGATGATAAAAACTGCAGCTGGTTGGCAGCTTTCTTCATTGAAAGCTGCCAAGTTTTTGAAACCAGGACTTCATAAGGACCAAGATGATTTCTCAGTCTTTTTAGGGAGGTCTCTGAGGTCTGGAATAGGCACTCCTGCTTGTTTTGACTGGAGAAATTAATAACCCAGAACAGCCACTARACTGCACTTGGGACTCTCGTGCTGGGAAGATGTGGACTTCAATCATGGGGATTTGGGGCTCAGCCTAGCCCAGGCCAGCCCTATTCCCTAATCTCAGCTTCTAGGAGACCCGTGGTTCTTCTTCAAACAGCCTTTAGGCCTTCAAGCATATACTCTGAAAACACTTAYAATGCATTTAAGAAGTTCCAGTCAAAACACAAATTAAATAGCTTTAATACATATATTTTTATGTATATATAAACAAATATATACACAYACACTATAGATATATACATATAAAAGCCAGCTTTTCAGCTTGCCCAAAAGCCTTTGCAAAACTTCACTGCCTTCTGCAGTTTTCRTGTACGTACCATCTCTGCAGGTAATCAGCGGTTTGCCACTCTGTGGCAGAGGCCTCTTCTTACTGATGGCTATGGGCTCTGAAAAGCCTCCTGCTCTCCCCTCGCTTCCTGCACATGCAGTAAGCTGCAGCACAGAGAGACCAGCCAGCAAAACAAGGAGCCATAAAGCACAGCACAGCCCCAACCTTTGATGTTGCTTCACATCCTAAGAATTTGAATTAAGCTTATGGATGGCATGCAGGGCATTCATGGGATGACTACTGACAGAGGAGAAAAAGCACCAGCTACAGCAGCTACAACCCAYACTCTGATTTGCCCCTTTGAGCATTAAATTAGTGCTCTGAAATACCAAATTTCAATCGCCAGCAGTTAGAGTTAATGCTGCATAGGTCAATTGGATCAATCTCTCTGTTTGGCTCTCCACAAAAGCCATCAGTGGAAAGGACTAGTGTACGAGGTATAGAGGCCCAGATGTTGAGACTGGAACCAGAACCATATATTAACCAAATATTAAATGAGAACACCATATATTTAATAAGAACAAGCCAGCCTGTGGGGATAACTTGCTTGGGATTGATCACACAAGGTGGGTATAGCAGAGCAAGGGATCGGACCTCAGGACCACATGCCCCTAGAGACTTTGTGAGTGCCTTACAGCTCCAGTCCCTCCACACACTCCCTTCACTCACCATGCAGCACTTAATGGGTCAGACAAGAGCAACTGCCTTCCAGAACTTGCTTAGGAAGCCCCACCCCAGGTTAGCTGCRTGGCCACAGGACAGCAGTTGGACAAGGCCACTTGCCTGATAACTATTGTTTTGCCATTTGATTGAGAACACGTTAGCCTTCGTAACAGCTGTGAACATCCTGTCTCAGGCCTGTTCCGGTGCCAGCGGGGTCAGTCGCACGGCCTGCATCGGACATCCTCTTCAGCAGGTCTGCTGTGGACATTCGGAAGCAATATTTTCCTCCTTAGGTCAGCAGATCAGGTATTTCCATGGAAATGTTGATGCTCATCCTGTGTACAGGACTTGGGAGACCTCCCTTCCCATACACAGGCACACTAGGGGCAGATAAGCACAAACAGCAGATGCCACTGCATGGTCCTGGGTCCAAGAGAAAGGGTACATTGAGAGCTCCAGGACAGCCCACAGGAAGGGCTTCCAAAGCACCAGGGGTGAACTGATTTTGCCACTGTCCCTCTAAGCAGATGAGTGTCTGACTTATTCTAAAAGGACAGGGAGTTTCCCTCATGTCTTCCGGTCGTTCACCATCTTTGCCCTTAGGAAGCTTTTCCTCATGCCTAGTTAAGTCTTCCTGACTGCAGTCTGAGCCCCTAACTTGCCAACAACTGCTGTGCATATGAGTATGACAGACTGTTTCCACTCACCCCTGCTGCCCCCTCTTTGAAGCAGGATTTAAGATATTTCCAGATTATCCCCTCTGCTTCTGCCTCAGCCTTCTCTGCATAGAGATGCATTTCTAAGATATTCCCAAAAAAGGCCTTGGTCCCTCTTCCCCAGTCCCCAAAGCCTAGATGGAAAAAAAGGGCTCTCTTACTGTGGTATATAGGGAGTTATTTGCCTTCTAGGACTCTTTTTAGAAAAAGATCCAAAGATGTGGTACCTGTTAGATTTTCAGTTTCACCATTAAGTTGGAGGGTTTATTTCCAAGTTCTTTATTTCTAAGTCACCACTTCACATTCCCCTGACCAGAATATGATTTTGGTCTCTCCTTTCTGCTGCAGAGGCAAGGAGCCCCTGTCAAGAAAGGGTATAATAGCTGTTAAGTAACTGCAAAAGTTGCTTGTGCCCTTGAAACACTGTTTCTTGTTAAGGCTGGCACAAGAGAGGGTGAACATGGAAACCCTAGGACAAAGTTGGTACTGTGGTGAGTGGGCTTCTCAGCAGCCTCACGGATGCTGTGCGCTGCCTCAGGTGCCCCCACTAGGGCTGAGAAGGGTTTTTACCGACTGAAATGTGCTGCTGGCTGGGAGGGAGGCATGAGGGGAGAGGTAGGAAGTGTGTGCATGTGGCTCCCACCCACGTACTTAGCTGTTGTGGTAGGATCCCAGCCAGGAACAGCTTGGCTTTTCAAGCCAAATAAATTCTGCCATTTAATTGTGAGGAGAACAATTGCAGCAGACTGAACTTTTGTGTTTTAGGAGGAAAAAGAAAGTCCCACCAAAAAAAAAAAAAAAAAAAAAAAAAAAAAATTGGCCCACCAGTCTGAGTTCCCTCCCCTATAAGCAAATGGGACAATAGCTGGTCACTGCCTTGCACAATCCTTCATCGGTGCAGATGGACACAGATGACAATAACCCCCTCATTGCTTTACTGAAGGCCTGTTAGTATCAATTGCAAAGTTTGGAGCAGTGTCACAGCACACGCTCCCCAGCTCACACACCCCTCCTGCTTCTGTCATGTAGCTTTTACCTTTGCACATGTAGGCAGCTGTGGCTCTTTGATCTGAAACAGTCACCTCACAGGAAAGGAAGTATGGGGGGTTGTGAGAATACACAAAACGGTTCAATTGCAAAGATGCTACCTTAAATCGACTCTCCTTTTCCTCAGTTTATTCTCAAAAGGGTGGGAAAAATCTACCCAGCACAGTTAAATGAGTCAGCAGTTACTCTGTTTCTACCTATCCTAAGGTTAATCAAAGCATGTCTCTGTATGCCTGCCCATCCAGATTAACTGTATCTTGTACATCCATTCAAATAACTGCTTCATTATTCTACGGGTTGGAGGAAGTGTCATTAGAAAGCTGCTTTCCCAGAAGGGATATATCATTCTAGAACATCCCATAAATGTGGATCCGCATGTGGCACAGCTCAGATGTGACTTGTCTTTATGTCTTACATGTAGTTACAAGGTCTCATTTCAGTCATTAACAATGAGCATTTATGTACTAGAGGCAGTGGAAAGTCTCGAGTTGCCACATACTTTTGCTTTGAGATGCTGAACCAAAGCAGAACGAAAAGAAATGGTCATTGTGTGCTGGGAATTCGGTTGATTCAAGATCTGCTGCTCCTCTGTAGTTGTGGATCAGTGACAAAGTAGCACAGCTACGTCAGGGGACCTGCACAGCCACCTATCTAGTTAAATGGGGCTCAAAAACATCACCTCGGACATGGAGGTTTTATAATATCAGATTGTTACAGCTGTTGTAACAATGATGTAACAATGAAAACTAGTTACAGCTGTTGGCATACAAGCAGTTCGGGAGGAAAAGTATTTTAAAAAGCYGGCTATTATAGCAAAAGCATCACGACAAAATGAAAAGTCCTGCTTTATTCCATTGCCTAAAATCCTAGCTTTTATGGAAGAGATGCTGTAGTTCTCCAATAAAGAAAGAAAGAAAAACAAATACTGAATAGTTCTGAAAATCCCTGAAAATGCTGCAGAGAGAACATGCTCTTAGGGCAATGTCCTGCTTCCTGTGCTCTCGCTGGGATGACTGTCCTCACCTAAGCAGAGGCCCTCCACACAACACAGTGAATACAGGAAAAAATAGACCCTTTTATTTTGCCACCTGTTGCCTCTACAAATGTGCAGAAGAAATAACATGACTGCTTTCAGAAACGGTAAGCCCAGTCAGTTTTTACGTTTATCACTAGCAAGCCAAGAAACACTCGCACACACAAATATGCTGGCTGCAGAGCATTGCTGGCTAACCCTGCTTTTTAAAACTAGTTTGAACCAATACAATCCAGAGGAGAAAAGCAAAGCCATACAAGTAAGCAAACTGCCTCACGTTTGTGCAGTATTTCCATGAAACATCCTCWCAGTATCTGAGGTATTTTCACCCTAGAGTGCAACTCCAAAACCAGCCCATTGCTACATGCACTGAAAAGCTATACAATAATTTCATGTGTTCTTTGCTCAGTCCTAACAAAATAAGCCATCTTTAAGTACTTCCTTTCCCTGCACAGTCTTATGAGCTGAATCCTGGAAAAGAACTGCTCTGAGAAAACCTTCATGGGATAAAAGTGACRCAATATTCACTGTTGTAGCCAAGGTATCAAACACGCATGAAGGCTGTGAAGCCACGTGGTTTTCATTTGGGACATGTGAACATGGTGAGCACAAATGCTTGCTTCCTTTAAAACACAGGCACAACAAAGAAGGCTTTATTTGAAAGCCAAGGGACAGCCTCTTTGCCACACTTGAAGGCTAATTTACTGTGCAGTGGGAACTGTGAGTCACAGCTGTGGGGCCCTGGCCCATGCGCACAAAAATCCCCTTTGCTAGAGCAGTCTCAGGCCTCCACTTAGGAGCAGTGACAGCTCCAAGCTCCATCTGAAAGCTTCTAGGAAAGCAGCAAATGCAAGGCTGAGCTAAGAACACATTTTAGATGGCTCACGATGCAGACATAGCCCCCTCATTCAGTATTTCCTCCCACAACTCCTTCTGTGTCACAATTCTCAACTGGTGCTAGTTCCAAGTGTGATGTGCCTATGGCTCAACAAGGAGGTAGGATGGGCTTCAGCCAGGGCCTTCAGACTGCCCTTCAACTTTGACTGCAGATGAGGATGGCCTTGATACTTAGACTGAGTATAGCTAACCCTGCAGGTAGGCCTGCAGTAGAGCTCTCTGTCCTTAAATCATCTACAGTGTCAGATTAATTTACATCATGATGTGTTACAGATACTTGCACCTGAAGTGAATATCCCCTATCATTGTCTCCTCATGCCAGAGGAGGGTTTGCTGTCTGATTTCAGCTACCTAGAAAGTAGAGACCTAGATCATCCTTGCCTTTACTAGCTTTCACAGAGAAATAAATATCTCCTTTAATTGTTATGAATGAATTTCAATTTGCAGCTTCAGAAGTACTACAGAAAATACCAGTGAGATCACCTGAATCCAGTGGCAGTCAAGAGCTAGTGATTTAGGAGGTAAGCATTCACTCTTAAATAAACAACATACATATATTTGGATGCAGATACACACACAAATATAAGCTCTCCTGGGAAACACTATATTGTAAACAATACATTTCATAGGAGGCTTGAGAATGTCTCCTCAGCCCCATCTCTGGTCTATACTAACTTAAAAAAGCTTAAAAACTAAAAGAGCTCTCAAAAGCAACACAGTCTCTTTCCCTGCCTACAGCCAGGGCCTACGCTGCCTGGCTGATTTCTGGCAAATTTTTGTCTACTTTGTTCTGTAAAGCTTCCAGCAAACACCATCTCTGCTTCACAAGATAGTCTAGACTACTGCTTAACTACCTTTCCCTATAGGAATTTCTCATAATCACTGCAAGTGCTTTTTCCAAAGAGAGGAACAAGCCCTGATGAGGTTCTGGCACATACACAGGGTATTTTGTCTTAAGGAGCTGCTTCTTCCCCGACAGGCAGCCTGGGAACTTTCTGCTCCCACTCCTAAGCAGGTGGTCACCAAACACTATCAAATGCTCTGGGATTTTGAGCTGAAGACATTTTTTTTTTTCAGTCTACAAACTGTATGTTTTCAAGTGATGGCACCACCACCCCTTAGAACAACCCTGGGAAAGATGCAGCTGGCTACACAGCTGGTTCAGCTGATGTCTCACAGCTAGCACATGTCCCATTTCTGTTTGGGCACAAGAAACTTCTCTACGTGCTCTACACCATGGGTTGGAAAGGGAAAGAACGGTATACTTTTCTTTGCCAGGCAACTGACATAACCATATGAATCAGAGACAGTGCCTAAGCTGGCTTAAATTCTGAAACAGTTGGCTTCTGTGGCTCTCAGCCTCGCCAAATGAAGCTGTTTTTTCCAAGCCACATACATTGCAGTGGGGTGCATCAGATATTTCCACTGTATATGCTGAAAAAGCATCTCTGCCCTGAGGCAAATATCACTGATACAGATAATGTGCTGGATCAGCCAGAAAAACCTGCCTCTAGAAAAGGGACAGTAACGAAAGATGGTAGAGGAAAGAAAGAGAGCCTCATTTACACACAGGAGGGTGGCAAGGGGCCAGCTGTCACAGCTTGCATCTGGGCAGGTTAGAAGAGCAGGCCAGGGAATGTTTTGGAGCAGAGCTTTGTTAGTGCAGAGCAATGACTAGTTATAGCCATTTGAGGTAACGGGGATGGGAAGAAGGGGACAGACCACTCAGCATATAGGAACAGATCCAGAAAAAAAAAAAAAAATACAACACAGACAAGAAAAAAAAACAAGAAATTACAGGAAACACATGAAATAGCAGGTGCTCAGAGCCATAGGAAGACCTTCTACCTACTSTAGCTGCTCCCTTTACTACAAGCTCCATTGCTTCCCTTCCTAGCACCACTACCCTCCAGCCTGCTGTCACACACTTGCGATGCAGCATTACCAAAGGTCTGGGGTTCACCAGACAGCTCTGCTTTCAGTGGGTTTCCCAGAGTTCCTGATACAAACTTAATCTGGACCATTAATACCCTACACATGGCCAAATCGTAAAAGCAGCTACCTGACTTCCACTCCAGCAGAGCTCTTGCCTCTGCTCTCATCCCTCACAACGCCGAGGTTGTCTAGGCAGGGGTTAGGTTTCCCCAGCATCCAAAAAAGGGGCTCTAGCACTCAAATACCTTTGGCAAGGTCTCYTGCAGGCCAGTAAATGCAGGAGTGGCTGCTGTCAGCAAAGCTTAGACCTGTTTGCTCTCTGGCATCATCCTCTGCTGTCCTCACCCCCAAAGGTACCACACAGAGCAATTCTCGATTGAATGACAGAAGAGAGAAGGTTTTAACACTGAAGTTAAAAACTGAAGCCATTTTCAAAATAAACCTCACTATTGCTACATCAGGTRGGTTTCACAAGCGCTGTCTAACCCTTACTGCCAGGAACAACACAAAGGTTACTAAACACRAACCACACCACTTTCCTTCTGGCATTTTTGCTGCAAGGCTCAAGATCTCCTTGTGACAGGCTTTCCAAATTAGGGAAAGGAGAATGACCCCTGGAGCACTTACCTGCTACAGGACTTCACAGGTGCTCATTAAACGTCACATCCCTATCACCAGCGCGATGCGGGGAAGGCTGAATTCAGTCACCCACCACTGAAGCGCAGCCAGGATGTCTGCAAAAGACAATGAAAGAAGAAGTTCAGAGAGAAGATGCATGCATAATGCAGCAATCTAAATTAGGGATTGATTAAAATAGAGATTAAGTCACTCCCTTACTTAATAAAATGATCATAGAAACTCAAGAGACAAGAAAACTAATGTCTTTGAAGTGAAGGAAGAGTTAAAACAGCTTCTCTCATGAGAAAATGTGCAAGTGATACCACAGGTCTGTCAGCATAGCAGASAGCAACAAAAGAGGAACTCCCTCCTCAGACTCCTGCCTCCTCCACCAGCCTTCTTAAAAATGGACTAGGGCCAAATTAGCAGCAGCATCCACGTACGGGCTGGGGCAGTTGTCTGGGATTAGCTTGTCTCAGGGAATGTGTCTGGCTGCTCAAAGGAGCTAGCAGGTAGACATGCTTGCTGGGGGAGCCTGGGGTAGAGAGCTGGCGGGAGAAACAGAAARCACAGGAGAAGGGACAGGAAATAAGTCTAAGAGCACAGGGGAGGAGGTGAAATACAGAACCACAAAAGATAAACTACTTATTTTAGAAGGGGAGTGAACTTAAATGTTAGATGAAACAGGAAACAACATTAATTCCTCTCAATAGAAGTAGATGATGATTGGCCAGATATATTAGTTCTGTGCAGATAAACCAAACAGTTATGCAGCTATGGATTGCAAAAGAAGTGTCTACCCCCTCAAAACTAGCTGTGATCATAGCAACTTAAACCTTCCTACTATCCTGATGCAAAGCCTAAAGAAATTGGAAATAGACTTTCTGTGGGCTGAGATGCTCTTTGTAGTAGGGTCCTTTGACTCACTGTTATATCACCGTGTCCTTGTTCTCCCATCTGCCTTCCTGTGAATCAAGATCACTTTGGTTTGGCAGCCCTTGGGCATGGGGATTGATCAACCCTCCCTCCTTCCCCATACTTGCTGTGACCAGACAGCACTTGCAGTCTCACTTCTCCATTTCCTTCTCTGCCTACAAGGCTAAATTGACAAACTGGTCCAAAGAGGATCTTTGTCCTTATCTTCTAGGGCCTTGGGAGCAGCATGTCACTGCAGCACAGTGCTGCTCACAAAGCACCCCAGTCCTGTAAAGGTTGGATCCATGCCGTAATACTCAAAGAGTACCCCAATGGATACACAGTTTTCCATATGTGGAGCACTGCGTCCAGCTCTGGGCTTCCTARTACAAGAGATAGAAGGACTGGAGCCAGTCCAGCAGAGGGGGGACACAAAGATGGAACKGGAGCATCTCTCCTGTGATGAGGAAAGGCTGAGAGAGCCAGGAGTCTTCAGTGTGGARAAGACCAAGGGGGGATTCTTAACAATGTGTATGTGAAGGTAGCGTGTAAAGAGGATGGGGATGGCCTCTTTTCAGCAGATGAGAATCAATGGGCACAAACTGAAACAGAGGAAGTTATGTCTGAACATGAGAAAACTTCTGCCAAGATGACTGAGCACTGGAACAGGTTGCTCAGAGAGTCTGGGAGTCTCCTTCCTTAGAAGATATTCAGAATATCTCCATTCTGAATATACTCTCTTCAGAATATCTCCAACCTCAACCATTCTATGATTCTGTGTTCTCAGTTTGTCAAGATAGTTTTAAAATCTCAGCAGTGTAGCCAGGGTCTGCYTCTATTACTATTTTGTTGTAGATGTGGAAAATCTCCTGGAAGAGATGCTGACTGGAACAGCAGAGAATGGTTTAATGCCCCAGTGATAGAGTCTATCTGCTTCATGTTCTCCCATGCTAGAAAACAAAACAAACACACACCTCTTCCTCAGCAGCAGTCGAAGTCTCGAAGTCACACAGCACATGTTTTGGCTTGGGTCAATCCTGCGTGATAACTTTTTCTCCATGTGAGAAACCAAACATGTCCCTGCACCAAAGCCCAGCAGCCACTTTGTCTTCAGGACACAGCAATAGGACCTGTTTGCCAAACCACTGGCCAGAAGAACACAGCTATGAGGCAGACTTGTTTAGCACAGCAAGGATGGCTCTGGCAACTTAGAGCTGCCCACGTGTACATGGAAACACTTGGGGCAGGGGAAAGGGAGGCCAGCAGCACCCCTGGACTAGTTTTTCTTCCAATCTTGGCTCTCTTCCTATTCCCTGTGCTGAGGGGTGAATAGGCAGAGGGCTTTGCTTACACAGCTGAGCCAGCACCCTGCTAAATGTGGAACGCACGGCACGGCAATGCCACCCAGCACGCACCCTGGCTGTCCTCCCTGCCTCTCTCCGGCCCAAAGACCACAGCCTCTACCTCTCTGCACTACCCATTAATTAAATGTTCTGATGGAAAATATGCTGCCTGGCAGCAAACCCACCGCTTTCCAGTGGGAATGGATTATAGCAACTCTTAGGAGAGAATGAGCTGGCCCATCCAAGAGTCTATTTGAAAGGAAATCTGGAGGAACAATCCATTACTTTCCTCAAATCCTTCTACATTGCACCATTGCTATGGATTTTAATTGAAAGTACTGTGGAGCTAAGAGAGCAGGAGTGTTGTTTGAGARGGGACACAGGTGTGTGAGAAAAGAGCAGCAGCAGAAACTGTAACAAACTACCCCTTTTGCTGGTGCACTCATTGCACTCAGGGAACTGATRTACACTATTGGCCAAATTAGTGAGCTGTGACCATTAAGTGTTTCCCGCTATTGCTCTAGCTGCAAAAATTTATTTATAGGCAAGCTTCAAAATAGAAAAGTTACCATCAGAAGGTAGAAAATTGAAAAGGCCAGAAACAGAATTGTCCTGCTTTAATGAAAACAGTAATGTTTTTGCTTAAAAAACAAGCTCATAAATTAGAGTAACTCACTGAGCTCGAGTATTACATTTCGGTAGGTCAGATTACTGATTGCCCCATAACTAAGGTTGCAAGCACAGGCATAACTCAGAGTGTTGCAAAGGCATCCAAGAGCTCTAACTCCATGGTGAAAATCAGCTGGAATTGTTAGAGGGCCCAAAACAATCACTCAGGAAGAGCAAAATACACCGGTCCATGACCGAGGCACCTTAGTTTGACCTGGACAAAGCCAAGGCTGAGCTTAACACACTGCAGTGCTGCAAGCAACAAAAAGATGAAGATGGTTAGGTGGGGAGGAGCAACTGCTGGAGCTGTTGTTAACAAGTTGAACTTGTGCTCAGGTTGATTCTTCCTTACGGATACCACTGCTTAAAACAATCAGGTTTTGCACACCTTGTTTGGGGAGGGTGGGAAATCCGTCTCTCTGCCCTTTTACAGATCAATTCAGCTCTCCACATCTGTGGCAAACACAGTTAATACACACATTCCCCATAAAGGAAGGTCTTTTGAGCTAAAAATGAGGTTGAAGAGAAGTTTCCATTTCTATTTGCAATGCCATGTTTCTCCTTGAGAATCGAAGATGCCTCTTCCAAGTACGCAAGGAAGATTAGTTTTAAAAGAAAGAGGTAGGTTTTAAAAGCAGAAGTCAGTGAAGGTGGACAGAGCAACAGCAGCCATAGGGCTGTGCAGCTTCACCATCATCCAGCCAAGGAGCTCACAAAACGCTGCTCTGACCCTCTCCTCACCCAGGCGCTGCCTAGCAGAGCTCTGCAAGTGCCTGGAGAAGATGCTCTGGGTAGGGTTTAAGTCTGTACATCCCATTATAAATATATTATTAGTAGCACTTGTTCAGGGACAAGCCTAGGAGTGCTCATCCGACCTGACCATGTAACAGACACCAAAAGCAACAGGAAGGAACTGTTTTTCTGCATGATTTTAACATGGCAGTCCCCATGAGAAACAGCAACTGTTCCTTTCCTCTTTGTGCTCAGCAGAGGGAGAGTGGAGGGGAAAGGCCAGAAAGTTTTGCAAGAGGTTATACCCAAGATGCTCTTAGGCAACACCRGCCAAGCAGCAAAGCTCAGTGACGCATTTTGTGTTGGCTGTAGGTTCCCAGATCAGCGCTGGCCTGTGGGCCCCATGTGCTGTGGGGACTGGTGGCACCCAGGACTCAGTTCTGTGGCTGGGTGCAGCAGAGGTTCAGACAGCTCCTCTCCGGGCAGCCCCGCAGCTCGGTGGCTGCCCCACAGGCCGACAATCCCGCTCCTTGCTGCTCCGTGCGCCTGGAGCCTGCGGGGCTGCAGGGGGAGCGCGGCCGAGACCTCCACGGCCGCACAGAAACCCGCGCGAGGGCTCCGCGCTGCTCGCGATGCCACGGCGCCCAGCGCCCCGCACTCAGCGGGCGCCTCTCCCCGCGTAACGGGCCGCGACCTGTGCGGAAACCGGCGGGCAGCAGCGGCGCCCGTCCCCGCGCCCCGCTCCCCCCGCGCCGCGCCCCGC